>NC_142600.1:31973061-32127839 GCF_041222555.1 Hakea prostrata
TAGAAGATGTAGCTTGAATGAAGATGGACTTGGGAGATGGACTTTGTGTACAGTGTTGACACATTCTGTGAAATCCCCCAGATTTCTACCCCTTTAACCCATGGTTTTAAGACCAAGAACTTGGGCATTGATTTGGCGACAATCGTGGACCATTCAAGTCAATCCCAAAGGATTGGAAATGGAACCAATGTTGGTGGATGACCCTTGTAATGACTCAAAAACTCTCCTAGAGTTTAAGTGAAGAGAGAAGATTAATCTAGATGGTGTAAAAAGGGTGATTGGAACGTTTGTAGATTGGCGATGGAGAATTCGATTGAGGTAAATAAGATATTAAATCGAAGATCGTCCAAAGACCTTTCCAACGAGCCAAAAATCATCAAAATTGGAGTTTGTTTGGGGGTCCAACCATGGACCAGAAGTTTGGGCCGTTTGGGTGAACCAACCCCCACCCCATTTTCTATTTAGGGGCAAAATTGGAATTTCGGATTTTTAAACCCTATTTATGTTTTATCTCATCCGTAAACGCATTTTTGGAGGCTAGAAAGAGGCGGAGGCTTTGGAGAAAAGGAGAAACGAAAGAAAGGAGAGACTTCCATCATTCCGAAGGTTTTTATGATCCGAATCTTCGCAAAATCACCATGAAAGGTTAGTTTTCTTCAACCCTTCTCTTTAGTCATAATTGGCAAGAGTTTATCTTCTCTTCTTTCATGGAAATCTTGAAAGGGAAGGTTGTTAGGTATCTTGGATGCTTTACGTTCTTGTATTAATGTCACATCCTAGTTTATGGGAGTAATTTCTCTTCTCTTCTTTTGAGGGATCTATGAAAGGGAATAATGATAGGTACTCTAGATGTTTATCTTTTCTTATATTAATGTTTCCCTTGAGTATGGGAGTAATGGTAAGACCCCATGCTAAGGTTTATGCATTTTGACTCTTTAGGTCACCCACGGGTGATTTATGAGAGCCAAATTTAGGGCTTTTTGAGATGGGTCAAATTTAATCAAATTGGAAGTACCCGTATGATCCTTTTGTTGCCAATTAGACTTTCCCAAAGTTTTGCTTCATTATAGATTTCAAATTTGTGGCGAATTAGAGACCATTCACTAGTGAGGTTGAGAACTACCATTTTTAATTGTAGTTTCAGATTTGGGTTTTCGTGGGAAGATTTTAGGATATCCTTTGAAACCCAAACTGGCTCTAATTTGTGGTAATTATTTCTTTTGCATGAATAGATTAATATATCTTTACTCACTAATTTGTGGGAGTGGATTCTTGGATTTGGAGGAAGAACAAAGTAAAAGGTGAAGAATATACTTAACTTTATATTACATGTGTAATGATGTTAGTTACTTTTCATTATTGATATTTTGTATTGCTTTAGTATTATCTTGTGGTTATTTTATGTCTTTTGTTAAATATGAATTGCTATAATTTATGTTTATTATTACTTCTGATGTTTTCTCCTTGCTTTGAAAGCTATTATTGTTGTTATGAAATGGAATGTGATCGTATGAGAGGAGAAATATTATTATTTCCTCTACCTTGTATTTTCTACTAGGGTTGTGGCTTCACCCATTGCCCTAGTGACATTATATGATTGCTTATAATTGTGGTTGGGAATGGAGAATGCCCTTTTGGCATTTATGCCATAGGATACCAGAGGAGGCGGTATGGGATGCATTCCTATGATGTCCTTGGCTCTTTCTCGATTACTTACATATTTAGGGCATGTCTAGAAGTGTTTCGTTAGGTGACCTCATGAGTACTACTACCCTTTCGGTAGGGGTATTGAAGCCGATTAACCCGTGATGTTAGTGGCTGGGTCCTGTGTGTCAAGCAGGCCCACTGTCATCATGAGATTGTAGGGTTGCATATAATAGACAAGGGCTTAGCGCTGAAGACCGGTGAAATGACCTATGAGAGGACATGGAGAGCATCCTATCCATTATATGTGGATGACCATAGGAATAGGGGTCAACGTAGTCCGAGTTGGTTGGTGCCATAGGGGAAGTATCCGGACCATATGTAGTATGAGACCGTATGACTGTGCATTGGGCTTAGAGTAATCCTTGACACGCGCCAGATCTTATACCAATGGTGATGTGAGAGAGTGGTGACCTAATCCTCGACCATGGCTTGATAGGACTTTACACAACAACCGCGAAGAACCCAACAAACGTGGTTGAGTGCCTTGAGGGAATAGTGATGAGACCGCCCAAAGAAGACTGGTGTATGACTTAATGCATGTCTACCATAGAGACTTCATGATAGAGTTATGAGCATAATCATTCATATATCATATCATTGTCATTAGTTACATTATTGATATTCATATTGTATGTGTGGTGTGGAATCTTGTGAATGAATGCATGATATGATGTTAAGTTGACCTCACTGAGTTCTGTTAAACTCATTCCTTTTATATGTCTTTTTCTATTAGATTATACTGCAGGTTATGAGAACTTCTTCCAAATGGAGAATTCATTGCTAGTATATCTTCTTGAAGGAGTGATCGAAGAAGAAGTGGACGCACATGGAGCTTCATGCCAGTATCAAGACTGTTCTTTTGGATAGGATTCCATTAGAGAACTATTTTAATTTATTTTTCCGCTGCGAATAAAACTACTCTCTTTTCTTTTCAAAACTCTGATGTTATACTTTTATTTTGAAGTAATGGATGATTGTAACCATTATTTCAGTTTTGATAACTTTATATGAGAAACCTGATTTATTCTTATCCATTTAATTATACTATATCATGTTTTGTATGAATTTTTCACTGAACCTAGATCTTGCGGTGTATCACCCCCACGGGCATTCAGGTATGACCGGATCAGGCTGGGTGGGGTGTGACACATTCGGAAGGTCCTACACAATTAGGTAAGACCCTTTTTAAAGTTGGAAGAGGACCAAGTGGAGAATATGGCTTTCGGAGACCAAAATTCAACAATTGACCTAAGGGCACTGCCTTGGTTGCCCCAGGCGACCAAAGCTAGTGCAGGGCAAAATTGTCACTTTTTGGGAAAATTATATTTTTGGAGCCCTATATATTCAAACTTTGATCTAATTCGTACCACTTTGCCTCTTAGCTATTGAAGAATGTGCGTAGAACCTTAGAGCTTGTCACACCCCGATTTCATCAAAACGAAGATGCAACAGTGCGAACACTTACCGGTCTGCTCTCGAACCAACCCGAATCAAGGTTGCAGTATACACCCATTTGTCACAAGAATCAATCATAACAACGCAACTGGATTAAACATAGTTAACTGGGGACAAAATGGAGAAAATTGTGTTATTTCCTTTCCATCAAAAGTCACTTGTACATAGGTACATACCCTCCAAGGCTAGGGTGCATCACACCAAAAAGAAATACCTGATGACGACCCCAACAAGTGACATACAAACTACAACAGGAAATAACACTATTTCCACCATAAGGTTCCTATCATGCACGTACAAGTCGTAACTTATACCCCACGTTGACGTCCACTGTGCTGAAATCTATTAAGTCACTAGCAATCCCACTCAATCTATGTGGGTCTGGAGTAGGCACAAACGTCACACGCACAACCATCTCCATGACCAGAAGTAGTGGGGCTCCACCAATCCCCGTTATTGGGAACGCACGCTGAAAATGCCTCAGGCGTGAAGTCGGACGTGGAAAGATCGGCATCCTCAGATAATGCTGAATCTATAGAACATGTGTATATACAAAAGTGAGCTCATAGAGCCCAATGAAGGGAAATATCTATAAAGCAAACATAACAATATATCATGAGGTTATGATGCACAAACATATGCTCTAGCATACAATGCCTAGGTCCGTGAAGGTTAAACGCTACTCCGGTCGCGGTGCAATACTTTCAATACCCCCACAGGGTTTAATCATATTCACATAACCACAAGAATACCGCTAGACCATTGGGTTACTCGCATTTCACCCTAGACAACCGCATGAGGCCCATGGCTACTCACATTTCACCCACATCCCATTGGTTGACCAACACCTAATCCCCTGTTAGCAAGGGAAGTAGCACTCTGATATGCACTCTAGCCATGTAGTCTACTATGATGATTATGCGGGGTCCAAAGTATGTTTTGTGTCCCATACCACAGTCATACAGCTGGCCTCGTATGCAATATAGAATTAGAACGAAATGCTTCCACTATAATCGATTCATTTCATACCCATCATAGTAATGAGTGTGGGAATACCGAGTGTACAGTCCATGAGTATAATACCCATCATACACTTCTACCGGGGCAAGCCATCACACATTCAAGGTATTTCTCACACCATCACCAGAGGGTACATATGCATCCATAATCATATACACATGCAGTGCAACTATATAAATATCATGCTATGCCATGCATGTCCTAATTACATCAATTCTACACATAATATATGCATGCTTGTATGACCAATAAAATAAGATAAGGATCCATGATGCATGAGAGTTCTAAGTTCCCACTCACTGATTACTTGTCGGTTCTGCGTAAGCCTCTTTAGAATTCACCTTAAGTTAGCTTGCATGCATGCCTTCTCTTTCCTCTGTGAGCGAAAATCTTGCCAACCCCTCTTTCCCTCTAGTCTCTTGTTATTTATATGTGAGGGTTCAAGGTTTTTGATTTAAAGAATTCTACCGAATCAAGGTTTATTAATTTAAAATTTAGAAGTGATGTGTCACATGCCCATTATCTTACTTGTGATTCATCTCTCATACTTACCACCTCCTACTCCATGTGGGGGTGGGTGGTTAAAATGGTGACTTAAAGTATTATCATTTTTTTACTTTCATACATTGTCCCCTACTCACATTTTCTAAATCCAGCACCTAGCTCCATACGTGGAGTTGGGTACTCATCTTTAAAATATTGCCTCCTACCTAAGGTGATACCTCAACTATCTAATTGCCACCTTCATTTAAGAATTGACACTTCATCCTTAAAGATACACCTCCACCTCACTTTCTTTTATAATTTTTAGTTCCCAGCATATTATTTTTATATATATTTTTACCTTTAATTCTCATCTCCACGACAAAAGACTTCCTATTATTATTATATCATTATTTATATTATTCCTTTATAACCCAATCTCATTTGACCACGCCGATTCTCGCATGGGATCAAACTCGAGTTCGCCTATTGGTACTTCTAAGTTCAAAATTTGTACTGATCATTTTCCTGTATTTAGATCAGTCTAATTCCACCGGATATGAGATCTATGAGCATTATTATGTACCAATCATGTGGAAATAAAATAATTAATTTCTCGAATAGTTAAATCGTACCTCTTTGGGATGACATTCTCGCGATCGCTGAGGGTCTCCAGTGGTTCGCTTGCCGGTTCGATGGTGTCGACTCGGGGTTCACCGGTATGAGTTGGTTCTTTGGGTAAAAATAAAAATTCGAATTAGATCAGAAATTTTGGGGTGCGGGTATTACAAAGCTTCTCTTCAAGGCCAAGGTTGATTCCAAGCATCCGTGAGAGATTCTTCCATTGAATCTTCTTCTACAAGGTTAGTATTCACATCTATTCTCTCTAGATCTACTCTCTCTACTGTCTTAACCCATTGTTGTGATTGTGAGGAAGGTCTTACACTATTGTAATGACCTAATCTCTAATCCTTATAGTATTAGAGTGAAATCTCATTCACTTTATTCTTCTCGTGGATAATATGGTGTGATTTTGGTATTAAACCTAGTATGATCTTCATGATCTTAATTTACTTGTGTTGTTTGACATCTAACTATGCTAGATATATTCTTAAGTGAATTTTTGACCATGATCTACTATTTTCTTATCTCTTGAATGAATCCCCATTCATTCTAGTCTATCCGTGAAATCTATGGATTGATTTCGGATTAAGCTTATTATGTGATCCGATAGATTTCTATTCCAATGACCATGCTAGATTCTTAGATCATGCTAGATAGTTTTAATATACTATTTTAGAATTTTCCTATTAATTTCAGAGTGTTTCAAACTCGAACAAGAAGTTTCCGACCAAAATTGGAGTTTGCTCTCCGTACACAGCAGGCTTGGTCGCCCCAAGCGACCAACCACAAGCGACCAAAGGGTGTATGTGACAGCAACTTTCCCTGTTTTGTCTCCGTTTGGTCTCCAATCATTAGGATTTGATCCTTATGTTCTATACTTGTTTGTTTAGGGTTATTTTGGTGATTTTGGACTTACCGTTTGACCTCATTCTTCAGAGTTTACGAATTGAATATAAGGTGAGTACATTCACTCACAATTGACATAGTTACATGCTTTGATATGCTTGAACTCATATGCAAGTGTTAGCTACTATAATAGTACTTTTTTTTTTCTATAATGATATACTTCTATAATTTCAGAATATGTTTCTTTATGTAACTTGCGTACTTGTATGAATGAGATTGATTTAATTGTGAGTTGGACTTTGTTATGATAATTGTGGAACCATGTTGAGATGTGATTGCCTAAGTTGTGGTTGTGGAATGGGGAATGCCCTTTTGGCAATTTTGTCATTGGACACCAGTGGAGGTGGTATAGGACGCATTTCTATGGTGCCCTTTGACTCTTTCCGCAACTACTAGTTGACATACCTAAGTTTTGTTTAGAAGTGTTTGGCTAGGAAACCCTGTCATATCTGACCCTATCAGAAGGGGTATTGAGGCTGAGTGACCCGTGCAAAAAATGGGGATTTGTGGGCGTTCAAGACTGATAGCCAACCTGTGAGAAGACACAAATCACATTGTGGGAGCCAATCATTGGTAGGGTCACACATAATAAACTTGGGCTCGTGGGCACCCAAGAGTGTGAGAAGCATGAGGAGAAACGAGAGCTTCCCGTTTATTATATGTGGATGACCAATAGGGTTAAGAGTCTACGTAGCCGAGAAGGAGATGGTCACTCTAGGGGGAAAGGTACTGGAAATGATCGTGAGAAGCGAGGAATGGACGTATCCGACCCTAAAGTAG
This sequence comes from Hakea prostrata, assembly GCF_041222555.1. Lineage (NCBI taxonomy): Eukaryota > Viridiplantae > Streptophyta > Magnoliopsida > Proteales > Proteaceae > Hakea > Hakea prostrata. The sequence goes on from NC_142600.1 coordinate 31,980,037, forward strand.
ATGTGACTCAACAGATGACGTGCATTGGACTAGGTATAACCTTGACACACGCTAATACTCATACCAATTGTGGAGTGAGAGAGTGGTGTGACTTAAACCTCAACCATGGAAAGTCCAAGAAGGATGCCCAAACCCAATTACCGTGGAGAACCCAAGAGACAGAGATTGTTGAGGGAGAGTGACTGAGATTGCCCAAAGGAGTATGGTGGAGTTTTTTTCCTGCTCTACTCTATACTCTGATTTTGTTATATTCCGCACTCTGATTTTTTTGTGTGATCCTTTTGAGATCCTTTCTTGATTGTTTTTCTTAATTACTTTAATACAATGATTTGTTCTTGCTCTTAATTATATTATTGTATTATGTGGGTATATGATTGCCCTAAACTTGATCTTCGGGCTGTGGATCATTCCAAATAGGGTACTAGCTGGGGGTATGTGACAGAGAGCCATCTAGCAATTTCATGATTCTGTCCATATGGCTAGGGAGCCATTTAATAGGGTTTCTAGGGGTCAAATCCAACTTTTCCCTGGCTGAAATAGACCAACTACCTAGGGTGGAGGTCAATCAACCGACTAACCGTCCCAATAGTCTACCACCTCCAAAATTGCATAAAAGGTGTTTTTTCAATGTGTTTGTCATGACGCTTGTCTAACCTTGCAGAACAATATAGGGGCTTTTATTGGGGCTTGAGGACCTTCTAACCTTAGTTTCCACTAGTGAAAAATCCACCTCCCAAATCCATTTGGGTTCAATCTAGATCTCCTCCCAAAGTCCTTCAAAGTGACCAAATCATTATCTTCACCATCCAAGCTCATGGATTCTAGTCCCAATCCAATGGTCTCAATCTAGATGGCCCACAGTTGTCCTCTACTAGAACTGTAGGTTCTCCAACCTGCAAGATGGCCCTTGGGTTAGGATCCTAAGGGATTTTACATGAATTGCCTAAGCAGGGGGAATTGCAGTAACATCTTCAGAAATTGTCAACTACTCAACTGTTCTCAGATCTTGGCCAGCAGGGGCCACCTCAGCTGAGTAATCAACACGAATTTTAACCTCATATCTTTTAGCATCCTAATCAACATGGGGTTCCTCAGTAACCTAGTCAGAGTGAATTTCATCCCTAGCCGTTCATGCATCCTAATCAGTAGGGTAACTTCGGTCATATGACCTATCCGGGCTTCAGTTTCAGCCCCCGCAGCAATGCAGGCTTCAGTAGCCCCCTTCAGAATCAAAGCCTCCAAATTCTCATCAATAACCTCCAGATGAACAAGGGATAGAATGGGTAAGACCTTATGTCCAAAGGGAAGCGTTAGCATGGGAAACCTCCTCTGTCACCTCTTCCCTAGAATTCTCCTCAGGAACTGAGGCAGGTTTAGTCCGAAGTCTTTTGGCTCCATTTGGTGCCTCATCTGAAGCCTTAGCAGGTTGCGACCTCTTCCTAGATTTATCAAACTTATTTTTAGTCTCTCTTGAACTCTCTACCATTTTATTGCTACTCTCACCTTTATCAAATCTCTTCCTAAGCCTCCTACTCTTTCTCTTCAATGCAAGCACAGTTGCCAGCTCTTCTCCCTCTGCAACACTCCATCTGAGCGTGAACTCTACTCTAGACCAAGTCGATAGAAGGAAACTTGGATGTACTAGTCACCGAGTTCAGAAAAAAGAGGGAACGAATGTAGTCAAAAAAACGATGAGTTTGAAGAATGGAAAGGGGAAGGAAGAAAATTCTAATCAAGTAAAGATCACTTGGAAGGAGATCAAGTTTCACCAAATCCTCATCATTTATGAATTTAGTGGATCAACCCTGCTTCCTATCAAGAACTTGTCCCAAATAACCTGATCATGCTCATCAAGGCCATATCTTTCATTGACACCCTTCAGGGACTCAAGGGTGTTTGCAACCCAATGCAAACGGTAATTTGGGCAAGGAATGGTGTTGGAAAAAAAATACTTGCTTCCCCACCCTTTATTGCCATGGGGAATGGATTTCTCAATAAAGATCTTGTGCTCACTCCACGGAGGAGACTTGAAAACTCTCCTGGCAAAGTGAAGGTAACCATGCTCTCTAGAGACTTTTAATTGGAAATAGTTCCTCAACAGATTAAGGGAGGGACACCTACCAAGTCCTTGAACAAAAACCCAGAAACAATACAAAAGCCTCCAATTGTTGGGAGTGAGTTGACTGGGGCAAACCTTGTAAAAATCTAAAACTGATTTGGCCTAAGGACATAGAGGAATCCTGAGTCCACCTTCTAAAGAGTAAATATAAATAGCGATCTCACATTTTCATGGATTCTGTATTTCTCTAGAAGGGTGGATAGACTACATGGTTTGACCTCAGAAGGAAACCATTCGGGTCTGGCAAGCCTGGCATCGAACCCCCTAGTGGTCTCCTCAAGAATGCAAAGATTAATGCCTTCGTCGTGGGCATAAGGAATGGGCATCCAACTAGGATCAAGAGCAACATCATTGGTGGCTTGATTATTGCTGCCAGGGGTATGATCACTGGGCTCATTCCTGTGAGAAGAGGGTTGAGAATCAGAAGGGGTAAAGGCAAGAAGATCAACCTCCTGAGAGGATGAAGAATTAGAGGCATTTGGCTCAAAGGCCAATAGACGATTGGAGGATGCAAGAACTTGAGACATCGTTTCTTGATAAAGAGCAGAAAACCAGCAGAAGAAAAAATGAAGGACAATTACAAATGCAAAACATAAAACGAGGAATGAGAATAAAATGAAGAGTGAGGTTAGAGAACTTACTGGTGAAGGTGAGGGAGCATACGACTCTGAGAAGACTAAAATGGTGATCAAGCAAAAGCAAAAAGCAATTGCAGAGAAAGGAAACCCTGAAGAAGGAAGAAGGAATGAATGAAATAAAAGTTTTGGGGAACCAAAAGGAGAGAGAACATGAGCATCCGAGAGAGCTTCTCTGGTCTTTTAGGGTTTCAAACAGGAAGAGAAGAAGATTCTGACCATCTCAAACTGACCTTTCCCTCCTCTGTTATCACGATAGGACTCTCCTTTTACACTGACTATTCCCTGCTATTCTCTCTCCTTCCACCGTCAAGTGTTACCTTTCCTTCTCCCATGATATTTCAAGGAGCTGCTGCATGCAATATAGAAAAGAAACATCACAGCAACAGAGCTTAGGAGGCATATGCGACTCAAACATCACATCTCTTGACTTCCTTTGCCTGGTTCCTCCGGAGTTTCCGGCTGCATGCATTAGATCCGAGCGTTGGGTGGCACCTAAATACTACACTTAACAGTGTTTCTCATCAATACTTGGCAGTTAATTATCCATTGGGCGGCGAACATAATCAGGTATGTCATTTCAACTGCTATTCATTTACAAAAAGCGGTTTGCAGCAACATATTTTCAACTCGTTACTTCACCACATTGGTGGAATCCCTGCGACGGATTTTTCAAAGAGAACTTGCAATTTTATGGTTTGTCTTTGAATTGACACCAATATTTCAAGCTGTCACTGCCTTGGAAGAAATCTACCATACCTCTTCGACATGGGTGCTCTCTCCTAATTCAGAGTTACTTGGCGGTGCAGGTGCATGCACATGCTAAGTGTTGGTTTGCAGATGGAGGTTCTTCTACTCTTTCTTCTATATTTTCACTTGGGATATGGACTGTATACTTACTTCCATACTCGAGAGCTGGTTTATTTGAAATCTGGAACTCAGTTTATCACAGTGAAGGACAACTTCTCTCACGAATCAGTAAGAAACCGAAAGTCACGTATACCTCTCATTGTGCTTCCTCTTCCTCCACCCCTCTCACCTCTGACCGATTAGCATATGATTTTGCAAAACTTGAGCTTCCCGTCCAACCTCTGGAGAAGGTATCTCTCTCAAGTGGTAACTTAGAAGATATTAAAAAAAATATCAATTTCACTCTCCTCGGCTGGGTCGTTGATGGTATAGTGGTAACCATGTACGATGTCAATCATTTCACCTCTAAAGCCTTTACTTCAGAGCACTTTGAAATTGATGGTATCCATTTGGTAGACGGTGTTGTCTTCGATTCACTCTCAAATGTCGCAATGAAAGAACTCAGAATCTTATCCTATTTGCACAACCATGGAATTATAAAGGTCACCTCATAGTGTTTCAACCTTGGGATCATAGTATTCCAGCCACAATTTTACCTTTTCTGTATGTGGTTATGTTGTATGTAACAGGGGTATTGATGTCTTTTCACAGGGAGTTGGACTATGATGTCTTGTGTATTAGTTTTAAGGGCATTTTGGTCTTTACAGCAATATATACATGTTTTATCTTTTGGGGGGTTTGGCTTATGCGTATTCATTCGATCTGTTCACTCTCTCTCTTCATTCTTTTCTCTCTGGTTTTCTCTCTGGTTGCGATAGAGCTTCTAGGGTTTGAGGTTCGGTGCTTCTTCTTGCTGCTGGTTAAAGGATTGTAAAGCGTGGACGGTTAGAGGCTCTCTTGCTTCTGAAGGACTGATTATTGCCTTGCTGTTGGTGTTTTCGGTTTCCTTGAAGAGGAGATAAGGCTGTTGTGTAATCAGGTGCAAACACTTTGATTGAGTCTATCTTCTTCTTGTTTAGTCCATTTGTATGATTCCTCTTGGGTAGCTACCTTAGTGCTGTAATCTCCTTCCTTAGACTATTGAATATTGCATGACTGATGAGTTTGTTAACTCATCCTTGGACGTAGGTTGTAAGACCGAACCAAGTAAAAACTGTGGTGTCTTGTTAATTCTTTATTTATTTCTTTCTTGGTAATATTCCGCTGCGTATGTGAGAGTTTTCTCAACAGTTTTGGCATCAGAGCCATTTACGTTCCTTGCCTAAGTCTGTTAACTCTTGGTTAACCTAAATTACTTTGTGATTTGTGTTTCTGATTAACATTGAATAATATATGCTAGTTCTTTGTATGGTTTTTTGAACCTCTCTTGTTTCAATTACAATTTTCTGTTAAACCCTAGTTCTTGACCGAAACCCTAATCTAGGATTTTACCTAAATTAGGTTAGGGATTTGTTGTAATTGATCAATTGAAGTTGTTTGCATAAGATTTCCCTTCTCAATTCACTGAAATCGTTTTTCCAATTTGGCAATATAACCTGTATTTTGGTTCGGCCTTGGGGGTTTCTTGAAATTGGGTTAGGGCTTTGCCTTGACTACCTATCTGGACTTGTTTGCATATTAGATCTCAAGATTATTGTTGAAATTAGAATCTAATTTAGTTGATTAACTTGAATAAAGTGATTCGGCTGCTTGGGTTCGTTGAAAATAATTTGGGGGTTTTATGCTAAATAGATAGCATATATAAAATTAATGTTTCAGTTGTGTTTATAATCTGAAATTCAACATGTTTTGATATTCTGATTATAGTTGCATATAAATTCTGAAATCTGATTTTCTGTTAACTAACTACTATTAACATTTCTTGGTTATTATTATTGGAGTTTTGTTTTTTCTGAAGCATTAGCATTTGTTACCTGATTCTCTTGATTCAATTCTGATATTATCTTTTATTTCAGATCTTGTTTGACTAAATTTTGAAATCTGTTAAGAAATAATATTTTGTGTGTTACTGATATAACTAGTTAGATAAATTCTGACTTAGTATTCTTTAATTATTTTGTCATGGCTCCTACCCGGTATGAGTTGGAGAAGTTTGATGGTAAGGGAGACTATATGGTGTGGAAGAATAGGATGCATGCTATTCTTGTACAAAACAAGTGTCATAAGGCTTTAAAGACTGATAAAGAACTTCCCTTGTCCGTGACTGATAAAGAAAAGGAAGATATGCAAGATATGTGCTATAGCACTATTATTTTGCACCTAAGTAACACTGTAATGAGAAGGGTAAGAGAGTGTAAGACGGCTGCCCAGGTTTGGCTTAAACTTGAACAATTATATATGGCTGCCTCTATCCCTAGTGTTACATTATTGAAAGAACAATTGTTTAGTTTCAAGATGGATGCTTCTAAGTCTTTAACTGATAATGTAGAAGACTTTTATAAATTATCATGTGATTTGGCTGATTTGGATGAAGAGTTATCTGATAATACCCTTACTGTCCTATTGTTGAAATCTTTGCCTGATTCTCATGTTGGTGTCAAAAATGCTATTAAATATGGTAGACAATCTATAACCTTTGATGATGTGATGGAAGCATTGAAAATTAGGGATATAAAATTGAAAACTGAGAGGAAGGTAAAGCATGTTAGTGATGGCTTGTTTGTTAACTCTGATATTAAAACCATGCATGAAACTAAGAAGAAGTTCAACAATAATAATAAGAAAAAGAAGAAATTTGTTGCAAAGAACACTAATGTTAATACAAATAAGAATTTTAATGAAAAATCTTATAATAACAAGAGGATTTGTTATTATTGTAAGAAAGAGGGACACATAAGGAAGTATTGTAGAGAGAGATTTCAAAAGTTGCAAAGTGAGAATGGAAATGAGAGAATGGAGGCCACACATGTGGCTGATGTTACTAGCGATGCACTAGTGGTTTCATCTTGTAGTGATCATGAAGCCTGGATCTTAGATTCAGGCTGTACCTTTCATATGACTCCTAGAAGGGAGTGGTTTATCACTTTTGAGTCTATTAGAGGTGGTAAAGTATTAATGAGTAATGATCATGCTTGTGATGTTATGGGGATTGGATCAATAAGACTTAAATTGAATGATGGGGCTGTTAGAGACTTAAAGGAGGTAAGACATGTACCTGGACTTAGGAGAAACCTGCTGTCCTTGAGTCAGCTTGATTCTAGGGGTTTTTCATACACCTCTAGGGAGGGTTCTCTTAGGATTATGAGGGGTAGTAGTGTAATTCTAACTACTGATTTGAAGAATGGTTTATACTTCTTAAATGGAAGTGTGGTTTTAGGGGCTGCATCAGTCTCTAGTGGGGTTCTTAGTGAGGTGGAGCTATGGCATAAGAGATTGGGTCATATAAGTAGTAAGGGGCTTGGACACTTGTATAAAAGTGGCCAGATAAGTCTTAAGAAATTTAGCCCTTTTACTTTTTGTAATGTTTGTGCCATTGGTAAGCTCCATAAGACTAAATTCCCTCATTCTTCATATAAAACCTCTCATGTGCTTGAATATATACATTCTGATTTGTGGGGAAGTCCACATGTACCTTTATCTCTTTCTGGTGCCCAATATTTCTTGTCTATTATTGATGATTACTCTAGAAAGACATGGCTGTATTTTCTTAGGGATAAATCAGATGTTTTTGATAAGTTCCTAGAGTGGAAAGTATTGGTTGAAAATCAAACTGAAAAGAAAATCAAGAAACTTAGAACTGATAATGGTCTTGAATTTGTGAATGAAAAGTTTCTGATTTTTTGTAAGGAACATGGTATTACTAGACATAGAACATGCACCTATACTCCTCAGTAGAATGGAGTGGCTGAGAGGATGAATAGGACAATCATGGATAGCGTTAGATGCATATTGATTGAATCTGGCCTAAGTAAGAAATTCTGGGGCTGAAGTTGCTAGTACAGCTTGTTATGTCATTAATAAATCTCCTTGTTCCTCTATTGATTTTGAAACACCTGATTTTAGGTGGAGTAAAATGCATACTGATTACAATTTGTTGAAACCTTTTGGTTGTGTTTGTTTTGTTCATCAAAACAAGAGTAAACTTGAGCCTAGGGGTAGGAAGTGTATCTTCCTAGGGTATCCTTTAGGAGTTAAAGGATATAGGCTTTGGTGTTTACAAGATAAGAAAATTGTAATTAGTAGAGATGTTAAATTCAATGAACTTGAATTTCTGAAAATTGATTCATCAAGTGTTAGACCTAACTCCAATGATCTAGACAAGGCTATATTTGAGGTGGAGTTAGGGGATAAGTCTAAAACTGTGGTTGATGAATCTGATCCTAAGATTGAGGATGATGATTTAGAAGTTGGAAGTGATTCTTTTGATGCTATAGAAGAGTTTGAAGATGAGGATCCTTTAGATGGTTATTTGTTGGCAAGAGATAGGTCTAGAAGAGAGATAAAGAGACCTTCTAGATATGCTAATATGTGTGAATCTAATGGGAGTCCAAATCTGATTGCTTATGCCTTAAATGTAGCTGACCAGCTTGAGGGATGTGAGCCTAGAACTTATAAAGAGTCTCTTGGATGTGGGGACAGCAAGCTTTGGCTTGTTGCAATGAAAGATGAGATGGAATCTTTAATGAAAAATCAGACTTGGACTCTTGTAGATAGACCCAAAGGAAAGAAACTAATTGGTTGAAAGTGGGTTTATAAATTTAAGGCTGGTATTCCTGGTGTTGAACAACCTAGGTATAAGGCAAGACTAGTAGCTAAGGGGTATTCCCAAGTTGAGGGAATTGATTATAATGAAGTGTTTTCACCTGTTGTGAAACATACTTCTATTAGAGTTCTTCTTGCCCTGGATGCTCTCTTTGATCTTGAACTTGAACAATTAGATGTGAAAACGGCATTCTTGAATGGTAAGTTAGATGAGCATATCTATATGGTTCAGCCTGAGGGCTTTGTTGTGAAGGGGAGTGAGACTAAGGTCTACTGTTTATTGTTAAGGTCATTGTATGGTTTGAAACAATCTCCTAGGCAATGGTATAAAAGGTTTGATGAATTCATGCTTAAGAATGGTTATAAGAGAAGCTCCTATGATAGTTGCATTTATTATTATGAGTTTAGCACTAATTCTTTCATTTATCTTTTACTTTATGTTGATGACATGCTTATTGCATCAAAAGATAAATCTCAGATTTGTAAGCTTAAATCTATGTTGAAATCTGAGTTTGAAATGAAAGATTTAGGGGCTGCTAAAAGGATTCTTAGCATTGATATTCATAGAGATAGGCCTAGTGGTGTTTTGACCTTGTCTCAGGTTGGATATATTCATAAACTTGTTAACAAGTTTGGACATGATAATATTAGGACTGTTAATATTCCTCTTGGTGCTCATTTTAAGCTTAGAATGGATTCTATTGCTGCTGTAACTAATAGACCATATCAAGAATGTGTTGGTAGTCTCATGTATTCTATGGTTTGTTGTAGACCTGATATAGCATATTCTGTTGGTCTTGTTTGCAGATACATGAGTAGGCCATGTGATTCACATTGGGATGCAGTTATGTGGTTGTTGAGATATCTGAAAAATTCTGCATCTTATAAGATTGTTCATGATAATTCTTGTGCTAATAAGTTAGGCATTATTGGTTATTGTGACTCGATTTTGCCTCCTGATTTGGATAAGAGAAGGTCCATAACTGGATACTTGTTTACTCTTGGTGGGAATCTAGTGAGTTGGAAGTCCACACTCCAACATGTGGTGGCACTTTCAACCACTGAGGCTGAGTACATTGCCTTGTCTGAGGCTATGAAAGAATGCATGTGGCTTAAGGGGCTTCTAGGGGAGCTTGGTTTTCATGACTTGCATTCTCTTGTTTATTGTGATTCCCAGAGTGCTTTGTGTCTTGCTAAGAACAGTGTGTTTCATGAAAGAACAAAGCATGTTGATGTAAAGTTGCACTTTATTAAAGATATAATTGCTAAGGGTTTAATTGATATTTGTAAGATTGATACTTCTATTAGCCCTGTAGATATTATGACTAAGGTTGTACCTGTTGATAAGTTTAAATTTGCTTTAAACTTGTTAAAGTTATTATCTCTTTAGTTCACTTTACATTTTTTTTTTTTATATTTGTTTGATGGGTTGATGTTAACTCTCAGGTTCATGCAATGTCAAAATAAGAGTCTTGGTGGAGAATGTTGTATGTAACAGGGGTATTGATGTCTTTTCACAGGGAGTTGGACTATGATGTCTTATGTATTAGTTTTAAGGGCATTTTGGTCTTTACAGCAATATGTATATGTTTTATCTTTTGGGGGTTTGGCTTATGCGTATTCATTCGATCAGTTCACTCTCTCTCTTCATTCTTTTCTCTCTGGTTGCAATAGAGCTTCTAGGGTTTGAGGTTCAGTGCTTCTTCTTGCTGCTGGTTAAAGGATTGTAAAGCGTGGACGGTTAGAGGCTCTCTTGCTTCTGAAGGACTGATTATTGCCTTGCTGTTGGTGTTTTCGGTTTCCTTGAAGAGGAGATAAGGCTGCTGTGTAATCAGGTCAAACGCTCTGATTGAGTCTATCTTCTTCTTGTTTAGTCCATTTGTATGATTCCTCTTGGGTAGCTACCTTAGTGTTGTAATCTCCTTCCTTAGACTATTGAATATTGCATGACTGATGAGTTTGTTAATTCATCCTTGGACGTAGGTTGTAAGACCGAACCAAGTAAAAACTGTGGTGTCTTGTTAATTCTTTGTTTCTTTCTTTCTTGGTAATATTCCACTGCGTATGTGAGAGTTTTCTCAACAGGTTATGTGGGTTCAAATCCTCAAGCTACACTGGCATTTTCATGATCATGATGTTCTTAATATGATCTTTAGCAAAGTGGGTTATGTTCTAGAAATTGAGTGCCCTAGAGGTAATGGAACAGCTCTGTTCATCCTTGCTACTCCGGTTTTGCTTCCCTTCAATCAAGATTTGCCCTCTTCTGTCTTGTTTGAAGTTGCTGCAAATGAGGTTATCCAAGTAAAATTTGCCTATGATTGAAGCCATCTCTCTTCTACAGTTATTGTATCCGAATGGGACATAAAAACTCAGATTGTAAGCATCGCAAACTTGCACCCTCTCAGTCCAGTTCTGGAGAAGTCCCTTCCAATCTGCATGCCAATATCCCTTTGGCTACCATCCCTCCTAAGAGAAATGGGTATGTCAAGCTTATCACTGACATGTATGGTGAAGTCTTTATCCGAAGCTTTCGCAATGACCTTTCTCTCTATGATGGTCTAGTACCAAAGACAGAGAAGAAGCAATTAAGAGAAGCTTCCTCAAACTTGCATTCATTTTCGGGGTTTGTATTCCAACTCACATCGAAGGTCCGCATTCTCCCGCAGTTGCCATCATCCAACCCACAAGAACCTCTACCACTACTATAACTACTGGTATCCGCGATGTGGACATGCACTTTGTAATCCATCATCTTAGCCCCCCTCATACATTACTGGAATTTTCCCATGAAGCATCCTCCACCTCTTCCTTGGAGAACATAACTTTGTACACTCCACCCCCAGCCCCTCTGTCAACTCTAGTGGAATTGAATTATGGCACCTTATCTGCCAATGTGGAACTGGACCTTCAGAACATATGGGCTGCCACTTTCCCTCCTACTTCATCCAAGAAAAGCAAGGGCAAATTAATGGTCATTGAAGACATTGACCTGCTCCCATGTAAGCGTAAATTGGTGCTTCAAGAAATTCTGGAGGAAGGCCAATAGACTTTGGATTCATAAATGGGCAAGAAAACGAGAGTGATTTTTTTTTTGTAGTGATCAATATGGTTACATCTACTATGTACTAAGGCAATGATGGCTAGCCTAGAAAGGCCATCAGGTGAGAAATGATAGCCCTCTCTCTCAACTGTAGAGGATTGGGTTGATCCTCTTTACAAAAAGAGCTTCAAGTCTTAATTAATAAGCAAAGACCCAACTTTGTTTTTCTTTCTAAAGTAAAGTTTGCCAGTTTGAATGTTTGTCAGTTATTTAAATAATGGGGTTTCTCTCAGTTTGTGTCGGTCACGCCAGTTGGAATCGCGGGTGGTCTTATTTTCTGTTGGAAGGTTAATATAACAATGCATGTTGTGTGGTCTTCATCATGGTGTGTTCATCTCTTATGTGGTGATTTCCCAATTTGTGGTATTTTACTTGTGTGTATCTTAGTTAGGTTCTATCTACTTAGCAGTATTAGTGGCAAACAATGGAAAACCTTGCCTCATTCATTGATCAATCATGGATCATCGGTGGCGACTGGAATTCGTATTTGGCAAACACCAATCATCAAGGTGGTTGATCCATTCTAGACTCTCTTTTACTTCCCATGCAGCACACTTCACAAATGAATTCAACATGGTTTATCTCCCAACAATTGGAAAGAAGTTTACTTGGACCAACAAACAAAGAGGAACAAGATGTATTGAAGGATTGTTGGTTCAATTCCTTTGCAATATAGATTGGCTCACAAAATTCCCAGAAGCTAGGGTCTCTCATCTCACTATAACACATTCAGATCATAAAGCCTTGCTTCTACACATTGAGAGTTCAAGAGTTATGCTCCCTAGGCCTTTCAGATTTGAGAATTTCTGGGTACATGAAAATTCCTACACAAATCTCTTACTCCTTACTCCAATCATGGAACATTCCAATTAGAGGCTCCCCCTCTTTCTCTATAGCAAAAAAGCTTCAGAATCTTATTAGGAAACTCAAGACATGGAACAAGTATACTGTAAGAAATCTCGACAGTGAGAAAATGAACTCATACAAAGAATTGCTACTCACGAACAAACACCCCTTGATCTAAAAAATCTTGGTCTTCAAATTAAAACATATTCTGCCGCACCTGATATCATTCCAAAAAAATGATTTTGTCAAAGGCAGACACATTCAAAACAACATTTTGATAGCTCATGAAATTATGCATAAAATTCACAGACACAAGCGTCGGAAGAATGTCATAATGGCAGTAAAGATGGATACGAGCAAAGCGTATGATCGGATAGAATGGAGTTTCCTTAAGCATATGCTCCAAGCCTATGGATTCCCAGATAGATGGATTGAATGGATCATGTTTTGTGTCACAACAGTCACCTACATACGGTTGATCAATGGTTACCCAACAACTACTATTACTCCATTACTCCTTTCAGGGGTTTACGCCAAGGGGACTCGTTGTCGCCGTATCTCTTCGTTCTACGCTCTAAATTGCTTTCATAGCATCTAGAAGTAGAGCAATGCAAGATGAAAATTTGAAGGGCACCCAACTCTCCAAGGTAGGCAAGAGACTATCACATCTGGCCTTTGCAAACGATCTCATTTTATTTGGTCAAGCTACTCGAAAGGAAGCCAAAATCTTTGTGCAAGTTATCCAACAATACTGTGAAATCCAGCCCTAAACCTATCCTAGACACCCTATCTGTTTTGGATAAATAAGTGACTTGTGGATATTAGATCTATAAGTGGGATCCAGAGTTCAGTGTGGACAGGTTTAGAAGATCCTATAAAGTCAGGTTGGACCTCTCCCTTAGTGTAGATCCGAAGACCTGAAGTGAAGGAAGGCTTGTGGGCCATCTCAGTTGAAGACATGGTGTTTGAACCCAAACCCATAGAAAATTGATGATGGAATTCCCTACTTGAAAACCTTGTCTGATTTGGAGATGAAATGCACCTTGATGAAGAGAAGATTGGTTGATGACCTTAGAGCTTGGTTAGACATGATTTGAAGGCATTTCTCCATGCTAGGTAAGTTATAGTTTGTGTGTGTAAAAGCTCGTTTGATTCCGAAAAGAGAAAGGACCTCAATTCCATGACTTAGGCTTTGCTGACTACCTAGGTCGACTGGGTAAATCTACCTAGCCAATCAACCCAAGGATATTGAATTCGAGCAGAATCTTTTGTTTAGGTTTATATTGCTATATATACCGTAGGACTTTGTATTTTTAGTATCCCTAGCCTCCAAAACACCTAGAGAATGAAGCGAACTCCTCTCCAAGCCTCCATTGGTGTGGAAGAAGATCTAAACTCAACTCTCAAGCTTTCTCTCTCTTGTTCTTCAATCAAAGGTTAGTAATCACTCTAATATGTTATTGATTCATTCTTACTATGATTATTCTCTTCTCTGAATTGAGATTACGAAGAAGATGCTGCATCCTTGCAATCATATCTTCTACAATCTCTATTCATTCTCTTTTGCTATGATCTTCCTATTCAATACAATCCATGATTCTTATGTTTTTTTCATGCATCTATTATCATATTCTTATTATGATTTCTCTAGCATATAGATGCATCTCCATGATCATTCATACTCTTGATTTACTGTATTAGTCTACTAGAATGAGACCTCATCATCTCTAGTCCTTCTCTTTCATTCATAGCTTGTTTTCAATGAAAATTATGATTTTTACCAAATTAGAAAATATGATTCTAAATTAGTAAGTATTGGTTTTGATCAGTGTTTGATGTCTAAATTATGTTTGATAGTCTTAGATTACTGTTTTAGAAATTCCTTCTAAGTTTTGTAACGTTTCGAATCTCGTAGAATAGGTTTCGGATAAAAAATCTGATTTTGGATGCACACTGTTCACTTGGCAGACTGCCTGGGTCGATTGGACCAATCAACCCAGCCAATCTACCCCAAGTGACAGCAACTCCGTTTTTGATTCGTTTCGACTCCAATCTTTTGGAATTGCTTCTTATGACCTATACATGTTTTGTCAAGCTTGTTTAGGTGACTTTGGATATGTTCTCTGATATCTTATTTGAAGACTATAAGTTTAGATTATGAGTTGAGTATTCCAACTCATAGTATGCCTATTTACATGTCTTTATGTATTATGACATAAATGCATGATTTAACTACTATTGTTTAGTTTCTTTTACATCATGATACTTTTGCAACTATAGTAGCTTGTCCACATTGTTAATTTCATATTAGAATTGATTATTGATTATGAGAATGTGATATGGACTATGATGTAGATATGGATGTGAATATGACTTGTATGGAATCATGATGTGATGTGGATGCCTAGGTCGTAGTTGTGAAATGGGGAATGCCCTATTGGCGTTTCTATCAATGGACACCAGTGGAAATGGTATGGGACGCTTTCCTATGGTGCCCCTTGACTCTTTCCTTGACTACTTGTTGACATACCTAGGATTGGTCTAGCAGTGTTTGGCTAGGAATACCCCTGTTATATCAGACCCGATTCGGAAGGGTATTGAGACCAAACGACCCGTGGCAACAATGTGGATTCATAGGCGCTCAAGACTGGTAACCAATCCGTGAGGGGACATGAATCACATTGTGGAGGCCATTTATTGGTAGGGATGCAAATAGTAGACTTGGGCTCATGGGCGTTCAAGACAGGTAACCAATCCGTGAGAGGACATGAGAGCTTCCCGTCTATTATTTTTGGATGACCAATAGGGTTGATGAGTCCGTAGTCCGGGACTATGCTGACTCTAGTGGAAAGGATATCGGAAAGGATCACCAGGGGCGAGGAATGGGCGTATCTGGACCTGAGTTGATATAACTAAGTAGAAGACTTGCATTTGGCTAGGCTTTACCCTAACATGCGCCAATAGTTAGACCAATGGTGATGTGAGAGAGAGGTGACCTAAACCCCAACCATGGAATGTCCAAGAGGGATGCACGACCCAACTACCACCAGTAAACCCAAGATGGTTGAGGGAGAGTGAATGACCTTCCCAAAGAAGTATGGTGCTATGACTTAAAGCATGTCTGCCAATAGAGACAAGTATACATACATAGAGTTAAAAGCATACTTTCATATATTGTTTCATATCATCCCATATATGTTTGCCTATGAATGCATGTGAAGATGCTTATTGTGTTTGGATTACTTGCTAAGTTCTTTTGAGCTTACCCTTCGGGGGACTTGTTTTTAGATGACATTGCAGGATCGAAAGAGAACTCATGCCCCAACACGGAGGACCTTTCCATATATGGTACAGCTCTAGATGTCCTTGGACAAGGTAATGAACAGCGAGGCAACCAACACTCAGATTTGGACTGCTATGATGGCTCCCATTGATGGCAGCCGGCATCATCTTATTCGCCAATGGGATCGTGCGCTAGATGTTGATTTGAAGCTTCAAGAGCATGACCCTAAAATGAAGAAGATGAAGACTGAAGAAGAAGAAGAGCCGATGGAAAATGTTGATTAGACTTCTTTTGCTTCTTCTAGACTTTTCTTTTACTTGTATTAGCTTATAGTTTGTCTTAGATTTCGATCTACCTTCCGCATATGTTTATGGGGTATAATTCTGCTATACTCTACAGTTGTCTTTTGATTTGGTATCTTGTTATTCTGCACTTTGATATTTTTTAGTGATCCTTCTGAGATCCTTTCTTGACTTTTATTTGTAAAATACTTGAATACAATGATATGTTTTTGCTTTTGATTATGTTATTGTGTTAAATGGAAATGATCGTTCCTAAACTTGATCTTCGGGGCTGTGGATCACACCTCCGGGTATTCCAGATAGGGTACCGGCAGGGTGGATGTGACCGAACTCAATGTGGGCAGAACTAGAGCACATTATAGTCAAAGTACTACAACCACTATGAAGAGAGACTTATCCTTACATTTTTAGATTTCTTCGACGAATGCGGAAGATATCTATTTGGGCACCCGCTCTTCACCAATAAGTTGAAAAAGAAACATTGTGCAACACTCTTTGATAGGGTTAATGCTAGACTATAGGGATGGAAATCTAAATAATTGGCTGCCCCTGGAAAGTAGTTCTCATACAGTTGACTCTAGCAACGCTACCCACCCACTACATGTCCTGCTTTTGTCTATTGATGACTGTCACCCTAACAATGGAAAAAAAAAATGAGAAATTTCTACTGGTCTAAAGGAGACAAACAACATGTCTATACCATTGATTGGAACACAATCTGTACTTCGAAATCTTCAGGAGGTATGAATTTTCGCAACCTCCTCGCTTTTAACCTAGCACTTATGTCTTGGAAGGCATGGGAATTGCTTCAAAACCCTCATTCATTGTGGGTTCGATAATGATGAAGAAATATTGTCAACACTCCTCATTCCTCGATGTGCTCCCATCTCCTGCAGACTCTTGGGGTTGGCAATCAATCCAAATGGGTCGAGAATTGATAAAAAAAAAGAATCTTATGGCAGGTGGGAGATGGTCATCTAATCAATCCTTGGACAAATACCTGGATTCCCCATATAGATTTAGACTCATGATGCTTTCCCTTCGCATCAGTTTTGCTCCACAGACGGTATCTCGACTTTTTGATGTTCGCTCTCACACATGGAACAAAAATCTACTAAAACAATGATGGCCTCCTGATATTGTCAACATGACATTA
Organism: Hakea prostrata; assembly: GCF_041222555.1. NCBI lineage: Eukaryota > Viridiplantae > Streptophyta > Magnoliopsida > Proteales > Proteaceae > Hakea > Hakea prostrata. Next base: position 31,996,989 of record NC_142600.1, read on the forward strand.
GCGATCCCCTTACCACTCACATTACAACCAGACAAACTAATATGGCATTGGACCTTGTTACGGATTTTTTTGGTCAGGTCAACCTACAAGTTGACCACCATTCCTTCAATTAGCACTGTCACCCTCCTAAATATTTGGAAGAGTTTTGGAAGGTATCACTCTCGTCACGTGCAAAACACTTGCTTTGGAAGGTACTGCATCAAAAACTGCCTACTCCTTCACTTCTAATCCAGAGAGGCTCCCCATGCTCCAATCTTTGTCTTCATTGTGGAGAAGATCAAACAATTACAGATCATATTTTGGTTACTTGACCCCTTGCATGTGCTATTTGGGAGGCACTACACTTCCCTACAATGATTTAGCAGGGTACCCTTGTGGAGAAAGTCACAAGTCTAATCCACCAATGGCATGATGACCCATTGATAGAAGGGTCAACTACCACTCTTACAACATTATGGCTTTTGTGGAAAACATATACTAGTCCTATTGATACACAAGAGCGTCCCTCGCCATCTCAGGTAACTTTTCAACTCTGGAAAGGTTTTCAATTCTATAGTCAAGGAAATCAAAAAAATATGCTTCAAAGAACAACACCATCATGAATAAAATGGGAAGCACCACACACCCTATGGTTCAAGTTGAATGTGGATGGATCCTTTTTCAAAGACCGCAGGGCAACAAAATATGGCGGTATTGCTCGGGATCATCGGGGCTGCATGCTCTTCTATTTTGGACGGGGAACTGAGTCCCAAGACATTCTCACTATAAAAGATATGGCAATATGTCAAGCCTTACTGTGGGCTTGCGATTTTCATCTGATTGACATTGAAGTAGAAACTGACAATCAAGCCCTGTTTTACATTTTGCAACACCACCCACATGAAGCTCCTTGGAAGATATTCTCAATTCTCTCGGACATTCTACAACTCAAGACATCATTTGCCTCACTCACATTCTGCCATATATATCGTGAGGCTAAAATGGTGGCGAATGTACTTGCTAAGGAAAGTGGCCTTTCACAGGATGCCTTCTTAACTATTACCTACCCCCCACCTCCGTTGGGTTTTACTATTTGATATATTAGGCCTAGGTTGTAATAGGGAGTTCTCCCTCTAAATAAATAAATTTTGTTCTACCAAAAAAAGAAATAAAAGTTTTGTGTCTTGGAGGGAGAGAACTCAGTCTTTTAAATCGACGGCCAGGAGCCAAACCGGTACGAATGGTTGTGATAAAAAGACCATTTGTGTCTGCTTGAACTTCAAAGCAAAATTAAATCAAATGATAGGTGAAATTTGTAGGTTGGTTGGGCCGAGGAGTGGAGGATCTTGCTTCGCAGGATTTGATACTCTACATGCTTGATGCCCGGTGGATGGCACGGGCACGTGGTGAGGTAACCTAGAATTGAGTGGCGTGAAGTGATGGATAGTTGATAGTTGAAGAGTATAGCATGTTTCCTAGGTGATGATTAGGCAAGAGTTAAAGGGATTTGATGGAGTGACTCATGCTAAGAAGCTCTCAGAAGAGACCATTGAAATACACTCAAAGAGGGATCTAATTGAGTAGCTTGTGCTGAGATGCTCTCAAGCTAGCCCTGATTGAGAAGATCGGGCTGAGATGCTCTTAGACTAGCCTTGATTGAGTAAAACAAGCTAGTGACGTGTTCAAGAGTATCAAATATTCAAAATTGTACACTAGCTGTTATGTTTGTACTCACGAGTGCATGAGGTCACCCAAGTAATATAGAAGTACAAGGGATTTTATTTCCACAAGGACCGAATTCAATCAAAATTCCATACTAACTTTAAAAACACTTTTAGTTATCTACTCGTTCAAAAGAATTGAGAATTAGCTAAGATTAGCTACTAATTATACTAACAAAAACATGAACGAATTAACCACTAAGCAAATTAAGTAAAGAAAATACTACAATTTCAATTTTGCCAAGCATGTCATAAATTATCAATCCCTCCCCTTCATAGAATCAATTTACTCTCTACTGTTTCTGACATGATTACTAAATTCGATCATCCCACATATTACGATTGAGGGTCTCTAACACACCAAACCCCTTCTACCTTATATGCATTGCATGAAACATAGAATCCCTAAACAACATCAAATAAATCGTCTAACTAGTTATGCATTTGTTGTAATTTATAATTTTTCAACCTTAAGTCTAGCATGCATTCTCCACTGTTACATGTATGAAAACATACCATGAAATTCAAGAATGTTGGCCAGACATTTAGACATTAACAACAAAATTAAAGAAAGTGAAGAGTAGAGGATTGTATTGCATGCAAGAAAGAAATCAATAAATTAATTCATGTAAGTATCCATCTACACTTTAGCAATATAAGTTTAGAACATCATGAAAGAAAAAGAAGAAGACGAAGAAGTTTAGGGAAACATCACTGTAGAGGAAGAAAAACTCTAGCTTGGGCAACACTCCTCTGATATTCCTTTGATACTCGTCTGATACTCCTCTAATCCTCCTCAAAACATCTCTAGTAGATCTTCCTATATGAAAGTCATCACTTATGGCTGGAGTTTTCTCCCCTTTTATAGATGATTTCTTAGATTACATGGGATATGATTACTTGATTCAATCTGACACTAAGTTCCTAATTTGACTCAACCAATAATTTGTTTGTCTAGGTGGCGTATAAGTCGCATGAACTTCAAGATCCACTATTGGATGTGAAAAGTAAGAAGTTATGAAGCTCATGACCAAAAATCATCTCCATCAGACACACGGTGACCATGCAATGAAGGACTTGATTGAAACTAGAGAGAGCACACTAAAAAACGGGATATTTACCTCTTCCTTCTCTAAACAGAATTTTTTTCTCCCTCTTTTTACTTCTTTAATCAAACTTCAAACTCCACTAATTGCTCGAAGAAAATCCTAGTTTTTTAAGGAGTTCAAGTACTAAGATGATTCACTGCAAACACAAATAATAAATTGAATAAGGATTTGCCAAGATAAATACAAATTATCAAAATTACTTAAATTTAGGGAGAGTAGCTGACGTTCATTTACATGCAATATTAGGGTAAAATGAAATAAAATAGTTGCAAACACATGATAATGTATCCAATTAAGTATTCAAAATTATATGCATGAAATGAACTTATCACTAGCAAGGAAGCCTCCTAATCAAGAGTCTATAATTTCTTCCGACCTGATCAGCAGGATTGGGGCTCGTGATATGGATAAACCATCCAACCGCCGGCTTGAATTGGCTCAATCGGTGTCCGTCTATCGAACCAACATAGCCCGATGATCAAAATAAGCAAGTTAATTTTGACCATACAAAGGAAAGAAAAGAACCAACGACGTAAGGGAAGCCAATGCACGAAGAAGGCAGTATAAATAGCATAAGCACTTAGACACGGGTAAGGCATCCCAAAACACGAGTCAACTTCATTTCAAAAGGATCTTCCTACTCACTTGGTGACTAGCTAGGGTTCTCTGCAACTCTAGTATCATTTCACCAATCCCACATTGACTTGATTGTCAGAAGCAGATCATTGGTCATACCGATCAGCCCTTACCTAACGATCTGTGTTTGAGTGATTGCAGAGCAGATTCATTCAGTGAAGATCCAAGAGCTGATTCCAGATCAAACCAATTCAATCAATCTGAGTGTTGGACCAGTTGACTCAACCTCGGAGGAAGATTAGGCAAAAACATGGTGTAATATCAAAAAACAGATTCAAGGAGCAACGACCCCTTCTATTCCATCTTTAAGAAATCAATCAAACATTTGATCTCGTCAGAGGTCTTGAATTAGGTTCAAACAATAACCACGCTCAATCGATAAGAGACATAATTTGTAGGTATCACATGCAACCTTATGCTTCTTATTTCATAAAAGAGAAGAAGTCAGAAATCGAACCAGTTGAAGAATCTGCTCAAATATCCCAACTGGATACTGGCTTGTTAAGATGATTTTGTGTAGAAGTGATTTTGTACTACCTCTTTATGTGTATATATAATACAATCAAGTAAAGAATAAAATAAATGTAGCATGCTATACATAAGAAAAGAAATTATTTGCAACGGTCATATGATCCAAGATCTCCAACGGTCATATTCTCCAAAGATCTCCAACGTCATATTATCTCCAATGGTCATATTTTCCAAAGATCTCCAACGGTCATATTATGACTAATACTCCCCCTCAAGTTGGCGAGTGAATATCAAGAACTCCCAACTTGTCCTTGAGGAATAGAAAGAATCTTTGCCAAGGGATTTGGTGAAAATGTCAGCAATTTGGGTAGAACTAGAAGTGTGAACGGTGCGGATGAGGCCAGAGTGTATCTTATCACGGATGACATGACAATCAATTTCAATATGTTTGGTGCGCTCGTGAAACATAGGATTGGCGGCAATGTGGATGGCCGCTTGATTGTCACAAAAAAGAGGGATTGGCTGCTTCAAATGAACACCAAAATCTTGAAGGAGCGAAGTTAACCAAATTAGCTCGCAAGTGGCCATTGTCGTGGCTCGATATTCCGCCTCGGCAGAGGATTGAGAAACTGTATGTTGTTTCTTAGTCTTCCAATAGATAGGGCTAAAACCAAGAAAAACAGAGTAACCAGTGGTGGAGCGGCGAGTCATGGGACAACTGGCCCAATCAGAGTCGCAAAAAGCACGAAGTGATAAGGTGCTATTAGCTGGAAGTAAAATACCCTGGCCAAGTGAGTTGTGAAGGTATCGGAGAAGGTGAGTTGCAGCGTCCATATGTGGTTTGCGAGGTTGGTGCATAAACTGGCTAAGAATGTTGACAGTGTGCACAATATCTGGATGAGTGATGGTGAGATAAATCAACCGTCCAATCAAACGACGATAAGATGCAGGTTCAGGAAGAATATCACCATCGGAGTCCGTAAGCTTGAGATTTTGTTCCATTGGAGATGAAGTTGGGTGAGCACCGGTGAGGCCGACATCCGATAATATATCCAAAGTGTATTTTCATTGAATGAGGAAAATACCTTTTTGTGAGCGAGCCAATTCAAGACCAAGAAAATATTTCATGGGCCCAAGATCTTTGGAAATCGCCAAAACATCAGAACCAGCAATAAGGATGTCATCCACATATACTAATACAAAGATGGTTGAATTCCCGTGGCCCTTAGAAAAAAGGGAATAATCTGTAGTCGATTGAATGAAGCCCACACTCATAAAGGCAGTAGAAAATTTGGCGAACCAATTACGAGAAGCCTGCTTTAAACCATAGAGAGATTTGAGGAGGCGGCAAACAACATTCTCCCCCTAACGATGATAACCAGGAGGTAGAGTCATATATACTTCTTCGTCTAGATTGCCATGTAAGAAGGTGTTATTAACGTCAAGTTGATGAAGTGACCAATTTTTAATTGAGGCAAGAGCAAGCAAGACGCATACAGTAACGAGTTTGGACACAGGAGCAAAAGTCTCATGAAAATCAACACCTTCAGTTTGGGTGTACCCCTTGGCCACCAAACGTGCTTTGTACCATTCAATAGAACTATTAGAGTGTCGTTTAATTTTGTAGACCCATTTACAACCAAGGCTTTCTTTTGAGGTGGTTTCAAGAGCCTCAATCTCTGACTGCATGGCATCTTTCCAGTCAAGTGACAACATTGCTTTGGCAAAGCTAGTGGGTTCTTCAAAAGAGGAAAGAAACCTGATAAACTTAAGATGAGAAGATGAGACCTTTTTATAAGATATAGAAGAATCAAGAGGAAAGAGTTTACCAGCATCCGAAGAAGATGATGTGGTGTGAGTAGCCGAGCATATGTAGTCCTTCAAATGGAAGGGGGGATTATGCGACCGAGTGGAGCGACGTGGCAACAACACAACTGGAGGTGGGGAAGGGTTGTGTGGTGGGGTTGGTGGGTCCAATGGTGGAGATGGGAAAACTGGGTTGGTCGGGATGGAGGAGGATTCAAAATCAGAAACCGGAACAGGGAGGGTAGGGTTAATAGATGAAGGGGAAATATTTAGGTGGTAAGGAAAAATATGTTCAATAAAAACGTCTCTACTTGTGTAAACCTTGTGAGAAGTGAGATAAAAAAATTTATAACCTTTTTTAGCAAAAGGGTACCCAATGAAAATTCCTGGAGAAGCACGGGGGTCAAATTTGTGCTTGATGGTGGAATGGTTGTGTCCATAGCACAAACAACCAAAAGTACGAAGATGAACATACATGGGGGTTTTATTAAAAAGAAGTTCAAAAGTAGTTTTCTCTTTTAAAAGTTTGGTAGGCAACCTATTAATAATGTGTGTGGCCGTAAGAATGCAATCACCCCAAAAATCTTGTGGAAGATTGGCCTGAAATAAAAGGGCCCGACCAACATTGAGTAGGTGCCGGTGTTTGTGTTCAACAACACCATTTTGTTATGGGGTGTCAACACAACTATGTTCATGAATAACTCCATGGTTGGAAAAAAAAATGAGGTGGTGGAGTGATTAAAAAATTCACGAGCATTATCAGTGCGAATTTTTTTTATTTGAAAATTGAATTGAGTTTTAACCATTGCAAAAAAATCATGCAAATAAGACCAAGCGTCAAATTTGAAGTTCATTAGAAAAACCCAAGTATAGCGAGAATAGTCATCCACAATAGTCAAAAAATATTTAGCACCACATATAGAAGGAATATAATAAGGACCCCAAACATCACAATGTATTAAATTAAAATAAGATGAAGTGGATATGGAGCTAGATGGGAAAGGTAGCCGGGTTTGTTTTGCCAAAGGGCAAACACAATTATTAGAAACTGAAATGCAATAATTAAAACGTGATAAAGAATTAATAATGTTGCAAGATGGGTGGTCTAAGCGCCAATGCCACACATCAAAGGAGTGGGAATGAGTGAATGAGGCTGCAATAATGGAGGGAAGCAACTCCAAATAATATAAGCCATTATGCTATTTACCCAATCCAATCATCTTCTTCGTTGGTAAGTCCTGAAAGACACAATGATGAGGAAAAAATGTTACCGAACAATTGAGAGCTTTAGTGATTTGACTAATGGATAATAAATTAAAACGGAATAAAGGAACATATAAGACATTATTAAGAGAGATGGAAGGGGTGGGGGTGCAAGTCCCTAAATGGGACACAGGGGTTGTTTCACCATTGGGTAATGTAATTGGAGATGTATAAGGAACCACTGTATCATTGTTAAAGAATTGTAACTTAGAAGCCATATGAAAATTTTCCCCAGAATCAATAACCCATGGGGAAGGGGAATTACCTGCAGCATTTGCTAAAGGAGTGGGATTACCCGATTCGATCAATGCCAATAATTGATGATACTGTGCTGAAGTAAAGGAGGGGGCAGAATTTGTTCCTGGGTTGATGGCGGCAAAGGATCGAGCAGAGAGTCCAGGTGATGTTGATTTAATGTGTGTATTGTTGCTCTTGGGAGGATAACCGTGTTTCTTAAAACAACGGGAATCTGAATGGTCGTCCATGCTACAAAAATCACAGTGATACATAGGCTTCTTACCATTTTTAGAATGTGTACGAGGAGCAGTGGCTGCAAGGGCAGTTTGATGCAATGATGGATTCAGTAACTCATGGAGGGAGCGATGACGCTCCTCTTGCAATAGAAGAGAATAAGCACGATTGATGTTAGGCAAGGGTTCCATCAAAAGGAGTTGACTCCGAACAGAAGAATAAGAATCATTAAGGCCCATTAAAAATACAAGTAAGCGATCTTGTCGTCGAAGATCATTGTGTTTTGACAAAAGACCACAAGTGCAGGGCGGGAACGAGTTGTATGAGTCGACTTCATCCCAAAAACCCTTGAGAATAGTATAATAAGATACCAAAGAAGAGGTTCCTTGATGATGATTAGAAATGCTACGTCGAATCTCAAAAATTCGAGGAGCATTTTGTTGAGAAAAACGATCACGAAGATCCTCCCAAACCTCGTGGGCAGTAGAGATGTAGAGAATGCTATTAGCAGTATCAGGTGAGAGAGCATTTAGCAAACCAAGAAAGGACCATGTTGTTGCATCGTGTCCATGAGGGAACCTCCAAAGAATCAGCGACGGGTTTAGGCAAGGAGCCATCGATAAATGCAAGCTTATGTTTGGCCTCAAGAGCCATTTGCATCGCACGATTCCAAGTGGGATAATTATCGCTGCGTAAAAGCTGCGTAACGAGTATAGCACTAGGATTATCCGAATGATGTAGAAAATATGGAGAAGAACCATCAAAGTTGATGGAAACAGCATTATTGGAAGCAATAGCAGCTGTGGCAAGAGCATTAAGAGATGGATCCATCATTGTAAAGGCAGCGGAAAGAAAACAACAATGTAGGTATCGTTTACTGCTCTTGAAAAAAAAATAGCTTCACTTGAAAGGTTTGGATCGTCCTAAACTGATACCATGTTAAGATGATTTTGTGTAGAAGTGATTTTGTACTACCTCTTTATGTGTATTGATGAGCACATTTATGTGTGAAATCTTAGGGCATAAAGCATGCATTTTATATACTTAGAGTGGAATTACCTTAGGCTTTATGTTGTTTTTGCAGATTTTAGGATTTTTCAAGATTTAAGCAAATATTTGGAGTTTTGGGCTTGAATCATGCTATTTTACATGTCAAGAAGTCCATTCAAATTCTCAAATGCGAAAATGGGCCTGATCTGAAGCATGATGGGCTAGAGATGTGTGATTATGGGCCAACTCCGAAATATTGAAGAGATAAAAAAGGCAAATTTGATCTACGGTTGAGATTTTAATTCAAATTTACAGAGATATTATTGAGAGAGTCCAAATGGAAAAGAGTCCTTGCATACCTCAATATCTTATTTCCTATCTTGGATTTAATTAAAAAAAGAAAAAGAGGAAAAAGAATTATATTCAGAAAGAAAAAGAGGAAAAATCCCGTTTTTGAATGCCTCTATCCAGTTTCGATCAAACCCTTCATCGAACTATCATCCGATGTCCGATCGTGCTGATTTTTGTAGGAGAGCTTCACGAAGACTTAAACCTCAAATCCAACGGTGGAATTATGAATCTGATCTCTCTAAGTTGGCGCTATTAGTACGTCAAAACCCTAATTGGCTAAGTCAGATAGAAACCCTTAGTTTTATTCAAATTCAACCGTGCTTCATATCTCATGTAAACTCTATAAAAGGAGAACGTGTTCTAGAACTTAGTAGAAGCATTCTTTCTTCTCTCTTCAGTTTATATAGGCTTTCTTTAGTTTTCTTTGCTTGCATTTGTGAGATTTTAATTTCTATATTGAATGTTTAGGTTTAATTTTTTATATAATGCAATTCAAGTTTCAAGTTTCAAGTTTTTAGATTCATTTTTCTCTGGGTCTAGCAATTGCAGATTTAGATCATTCTAGATCTAGATCTGGTTGTTAGGGTTGGTTGAGATTCGAATCGTTTGTTCAATTCGCAAGTAAGTAACCTTCTTTATTAATCTTCTCTCCTCCCTCCATTCCCGCTTCTATCTACCCCTTCATATTCTTAATTTAGGATTTATTTTCAACATTTACTTATTGTTCTCCCATCCCTTGAATCCTTGATCAGAGATGCCTACAGTTGTGCCTCTCTTTGGTTAAGGCTTCCTTTTTATTTTTTGCAATTTACTTTCTGTTATTTACTTTCTACAATTTACTTTCAGCATTTATTTATTGTTCTCCCTTCCCTTGGATCCTTGATCAGAGATGCCTACAGTCGTGCCTCTCTTTTGTTAAGGCTTCCTTTTCCTTTTATTGCTTTGTTTATTGCTTTGTTATTTACTTTCTGTTATTTACTTTCTGTACTGTTTTTTTTCTCTTTAATATCCATCCCCCAATCAGTGGACTGTAAGCTACAGCAAAGGGTCCATAGTCAAAGTCATTATTATTATACTCCCCTTCTCTCTATCCAGAGCTGACACTCGGATCACTTCCCTTTTCCTTTTTATTTTTATTGTTCGCATTTTTTTCCTGTCTTTTATTTATGTATTGATTGTGTTTAATTTATTTTTCGTTTCAATTCGATTGCATTAGACGTATAGATTAGGATTGTTTAGTTTAATTAATTAGTTAACAAAAATTGAATCATTCCACTCTCGCATTACTATTAAGAAGTTGAATTATAAGTGGCATATCTCCTTGAGATCAACCCGTTAGCTACACAATATCGTGCGCTTGCGGTTACTTTTAGATTTCACAGACAAGTTTTTGGCGCCATTACCGGGGAGGTATTAGTCCATTTTGTATTTTTTTTTATTCTTAAGTAAATCGAAGTGTTATAAAAAAAAAATTTAAATCAAAGATATTACTCTTAACTTGAGTAGAAACAAAAACGTATAGTAGTCCCCACCCTACTGCAGAATCCCCAAGTTTCGATTGTAGGTGGCTCCGAAGACTATACGGATTCCCTTGCTATCAAACTTATACAGCGCTCAGCTATACGGCAACCTTACAGCTTTGGAATCATTGTTTCAATCTTTGTGGTGGGAAATTCACTACTTTCCTTTCGTTTTTGTTATTTTCTTTTCTTTTATTCTTTAGTTGTTTTTTTTTAATTTTTTTTTAATTTTTTTTTAAATCTCATTCTTTCATAAGAGCCATTAATTGCATTAGGTGGTTAGTGCATATGTGTTTGGACTCGTGATTCTGCAAATAGAATTGTCCGAGTGTATACCTTGACCATGGAAGGTCTACCTCCACCACCTCCACCTAAGAGTCTTAGAGATAGATTTTATCCAACCCGATCTGCACAACCCTCCTGTATAAGATGACCTGATGTGAGGGGTAATAATTTTGAGCTTAAATCTCATTATCTATCTATGTTACCCCAATTTCATGGGTTATCTGATCAAGATGCATATTTGTTCCTTAGGGAGTTTGAGGAGGTTTGTGTCCTTATGAAGATACAACAACTCACTGATGATGCCGTAAGACTACGGTTCATTACATTTGCATTAAAGGACCAAGCCAAAAAGTGGCTTTATAGCTTACCTAGGGATAGCATTACCACATGGGAACAATTTACTGTCCTATTCTTGAAGAAATTCTTTCCTTTCTCTAAGATGAATAAAATAAGAAATGATATTCTTCAATTTCGTCAAAAACCCAGTGAGTCCTTTGCTAAGGTAATGGAGAGATTCCAAAGCCTCCAAGAATGCCCTCACCATAGTATAGAATTATGGCATTTATGCCAAATAATTTATGAGGGTATCGATTACCAAAGAGAGCAACTTTTGGAATCAATGTGCCCCACATGATTTACATCATTCACTGATGATTCTGAAGCTTGGAAATTTCTTTTAGACTTAGCAGATAGAAGAGAATGGGAGTTAACCCACGAATCTGAAAGGACTAGTAGGGGATATTTTGTTAATAGCCAAGTTCATAAGGAAGCACAAATAGATAATCTTTTGAAAAAGTTAGAGACATTGGTAGTTAAAGCTACACCACCACCACCAAGTCAAGCACATTTTATTGACAAATCTGTTGTTATGTGTGCATGGTGTCAGTCTCCTACACATGTAATTGACGAATGTCCTAGCTATTCTTGAGGCCAACATGAGAATGTCAGTGCGATGTTTCCAAACCCGTACAGTAACACATACAATCCTAGGTGGAAGAATCATTCTAACTTTTCATGGTCTCAAGGGCAAAACCAAAATGGATTAAGCAATTATTCCACACAAAATCACTTTGGTGCCCCTCAAAAACAAAGTGCCCAATTTTCTCATAATCCAAATGTCTAGTTCCCTCGAGCCTCAAATTTCCAGAATGCCAATTTAACTAGGCCTGTCAATCCACCTATTGTGCCTCATATGCCTCACATTGCACAAAATCAATCATCACCTGGTTTCAACAGAGGTAACAATCTAGAGTTTTCTCGTCTCTCTTCCTTAGAGAAGAATATGGAAGTACTTTCCTGCACCTTCATGAATTCTATGCATAATATGAAAAAACAAATTTCCACTCTTGCAAGTGCTTTGTCTGAGCGAGAAAAAGGTAAAATGCCTAGCCAACCTAAGTTAAATCCTAGGATTTAGATTCAACAAAGACCACCAAATCAAGTCAACCAAGTTGAATCCTCCCATTCTTCTTCAGCTTCAATTAATTCTGTGTCTGCATTGAGAAGTGGGAAAGGATATTTAACAGGTGAGTCACATATTAATGAAAAGAGCAAGATTAGTGACCACTGTGATGAGAAGAATGTTCGAGTATCTCCTAATAAAAGTTTGTCTGAGGAACCCATATAAGTTGAGGATGAGCTAGTTGCTTTAGTAGTACCTAAGTTGGGTGAACCACTATCAGAAACTATGAGAAAAGAGAAAATTTCAAATGAGAGTTCTTATGTTCCTAAGGCTCCTTATCCAAGTTGTCTAGTTAATAAGAAGAAGATTGCAACTATAGAGAAAATTTTTGATGTCTTCAAAAAGATAGAAGTGAATATCCCACTTTTGGATGCCATATCTCAGATCCCCGCCTATGCAAAAGTGTTGAAAAATTTATGCACTCATAAAAGAATCACTAGCATTCCCAAAAAGGCGTTCTTGGCAGGTAACATTAGTTCCATAATTACTCAACATGTAGGAGCCAAGTATAAGGATCCAGGGAGCCCTACCATAGCTTGTGTCATAGGCAATACACACATTGAACATGCTTTACTTGATCTTGGTGTAAGTGTGAATCTTTTGCCTTACCATGTTTACAAGGAATTAGGACTGGGAGAATTGAAAGCAACTAGAACTACTCTTTAGTTGGCAGATAAGTCAATTAAGATTCCCATAGGGATGGTTGAAGATGTTTTACTGAAAGTGGGAGAATTTATTTTTCCAGTTGATTTCATTGTGCTAGATACTAAACCTTTTTCAATCAAAGATGAAATCCCAATAATTCTAGGAAGACCATTTTTGGCTACTAGTAATGCATTAATCAATTGTCGAAATGGTCTCTTACGGTTGTCTTTTGGAAATCGAACTGTGGAGTTTAATATGTTCAGGATAGGGAAACAACCACAAATAGGAGAAGAAATCAATATGCTTGAGGAATCTTTGGATTTTCCTAATGATGTGATTACCAACTTTGAGATTGATTTTGATTCTGAATTTCAAGAATGTATGGATATGTTGGATGATGATAGTGAAACTTTCTTTTCTGAAGTCTTAAATTTTCACACACCTTTAGAGCCTATTAAACCCCTATCCATCTCCATCTCCATTCCTTGGCCCTCAATAATTGAAGCCCCCAAGCTAGAATTGAAAGAATTGCTTTCTAATTTAAAGTATACTTTCCTGAGACACGATAATCCTCTTATTGTCATTGTTGTCTCTGATTTAACTTCTGACAAAGCAGAAGAGTTGATCACACTATTGAGTGATAATAGAGAAGCATTAAGTTGGTCTATCATTAATGTCAAAGGTCTAAGCTCTTCCATTGAACAACATCATATTCATCTTATGAAGGATGCAAAACCTTCTAGAGAACCTCAATGTATGATGAGAATTTTCTTTAACATTGTGAATGTTTTTCTTGAGATCTTTAGAGATGATTTTTCGATTCACGATTTTTCTTATTTGGAGTGCCTTCCCCATCATACATTGATATTGAAGATAAGACTAAAGTTTCTCATAATAAGCACATCTTGACTGAAAGGTATACCCCTCATTTGTCTTCCTTGTTTAGCATGCATGCATTGAGGACATTGCATTACTTAAGTGTGGTGGGGGGGGGGTATAGTTTCGTTGTAGATTTAAACTTTTGACTTTTGGTTAGTATACATATTCTTTCAATTGCTATGATGTGTGAAATGAGAGTGAGTTTGGTACCCATCATGAACACATAAAAACCCTGTTGAGAGGAAGGTAACTTGTATATATGTTGAGATAAGACTTTCCTTAGAAAAATAAAAGGCCTTTAACTTAAGGCGTTGGACCATCTATAGGTTTTGTGGGTCCTTGTTTCTTTGGCTAGGAGTTGAGATCAATTTCGTGTATGGCATGACAAAAGAAGAAAAAAAATAATAAAAAAAAGAGTAGAAAGTAAAAGTTGAATTCTTTGGAACTAGACAGGGCACTCCGACTCAGGAATCGAGGTGACTTGATCAAAACTCTTAGGAATGAGATTATTGAAAAAAAACTCTCACATCACTGTCTATGTGGGCATATGCAAAGCAAAGCTACAAAATAACTTGGGTTTTTGGTGTTTGCTCCACCATGTCATTCAAGCCAACCGTAGTGGAGTAATGTAGAGTTCACTACTCAAAAGAAAAGAGATAGATAAATACAAGTGTCATCAATGCCTTGGTAAAATTGTTTGGTCAAAAATACTTCAAAACCTTAGTCCTTGGTCTCCTTACTTTATGAGTGGTTTTTCTTAAAGGAGAGGTGTACTTGAAAGATATAAGGTGAGTCTTTGATTGAGATATATGCTAAGTCTCAAGAATCAATATGGGGTAATAAAGTTCAAGTGTGGGGGATCTTAAATCAATGGTGAGAAAAATTGTCATAGCTATTGATCTTGTATGAGTACTTACCAATTGTTAGAGTTGGAATTTGCAATGTTTTATTTTGAGCTAAATTGGAATTTTGGATGTATATTCACTGCAAACATCCACGAGACAAAACTCATCCTCTAGGGGTAACCTAGTGGTTTAAAGGTCTATTGCACATGCTATGTGTAACCGTGATTCCTACGAAAGTGAGTTAGGATTTATTTTGTTGTACTAGTTTCTTACCTGCATTTGTATTTTTCTTTAATTTTTGCTTGAGGACAAGCTTAGTCTAAGTGTGGGGGAATCTGATTAGCACATTTATGTGTGAAATCTTAGGGCATAAAACATGCATTTTATACACTTAGAGTGGAGTTACCTTGGGTTTTATGTTGTTTTTGCAGATTTTAGGATTTTTCAAGATTTAAGCAAATATTTGGAATTTTGGGCTTGAATCATGTTATTTTACACGTCAAGAAGCCCATTCAAATTCTCAAATGCGAAAATGGGTCTGATCTGGAGCATGATGGGCTAGAGATGTGTGATTATAGGCCAACTCCAAAATATTGAAGAGATAAAGAAGAAAAATTTGATCTACGGTTGAGATTTTAAATCAAATTTATAGATAGATTATTGAGAGAGTCCAAATGGAAAAGAGTCATTGCATACTTCAATATCTTATTTCCTATTTTGGGTTTAATTAAAGAAAGAAAAAGAGGGAAAATAATTATATTCAGAAAGAAAAAGAGGAAAAATTCCGTTTTTTAATGCCTCTGTCCAGTTTCAATCAAACCCTTCATCGAATAGTTATCCGATGTCCGATCGTGCTGATTTTTGGAGGAGAGCTTCACGACTACTTAAACCTAAAATCCAACGGTGGAATTATGAATCTGATCTCTCAAAGTTGGCGCGATTAGTATGTCAAAACCCTAATTGGTGAGTCCAGATAGAAACCCTGAGTTTTATTCAAATTCAACCGTGCTTCATATCTCATGTAAACTCTATAAAAGGAGAGCATACTCCATCAAAGGAGAACGTGTTCTAGAACTTAGTAGAAGCATTCTTTCTTCTCTCTTCAGTTTATATAGGCTTTCTTTAGTTTTCTTTGCTTGCATTTGTGAGATTTTAATTTCTATATTAAATGTTTAGGTTTAATTTTTTATGTAATGCAATTCAAGTTCAAGTTTCAAGTTTTTAGATTCGTTTTTCTCTGGGTCTGGCAATTGCAAATTTAGATCATTCTAAATCTAGATTTGGTTGTTAGGGTTGGTTGAGATTCGAATCGTTTGTTCAATTTGCAAGTAAGTAACCTTCTTTATTAATCTTCTCTCCTCCCTCCATTCCCGCTTCTATCTACCCCTCCATATTCTTAATTTAGGATTTATTTTCAGCATTTACTTATTGTTCTCACATCCCCTGGATCTTTGATCAGAGATGCCTACAGTCGTGCCTCTCTTTGGTTAAGGCTTCCTTTTTATTTTTTGCAATTTACTTTCTGTTATTTACTTTCTACAATTTACTTTCAGCATTTATCTATTGTTCTCCCTTCCCTTGGATCCTTGATCAGAGATACCTACAGTCGTGCTTCTCTTTGGTTAAGGCTTCATTTTCCTTTTATTGCTTTGTTTATTGTTTTGTTATTTACTCTCTATTATTTACTTTTTGCACTGTTTTTTTCTTCTTTAATATCCATTCCCCCGATCGGTGGACTGTAAGCTACGGCAAAGGGTCCACGGTCAAAGTCATTATTATTATACTTCCCTTCCCTCGATCCAGAGCTGACACTCGGATCACTTCCCTTTTCCTTTTTATTTTTATTGTTCGCATTTTTTTCCTTTCTTTTATTTAGGCATTGATTGTGTTTAATTTATTTTTCATTTCAATTCGATTGCATTAGATGTATAGATTAGGATCGTTTAGTTTAGTTAATTAGTTAACAAAAATTGAATCAGTTCACTCTCGCATTATTATTAAGAAGTTGAAATATAAGTAGCATATCTCCTTGAGATTGACCTGTTAGCTACACGATACCGTGCGCTTGCGGTTACTTTTAAATTTCACAGACATGTATATATAATACAATCAAGTAAAGAATAAAATAATTGTAGCATGCTATACATAAGGAAAGAAATTATTTGCAACGATCATATGATCCAAGATCTCCAACAGTCATATTATCTCCAACGGTCATATTCTCCAAAGATCTCCAACAGTCATATTATCTCCAACGATCATATTCTCCAAAGATCTCCAACGGTCATATTATCTGCGACGGTCATATTTTCCAAAGATCTCCAACGGTCATATTATGGCTAATAGGGCTGCCTTAGTTATCGTCTTCCATGTTTTAGGGAAAATATTGAATAGTTAATTTGCTGAGCATAAATATCTTGTACATTTCACTTTAAGAAAAGAAAATATGATTGTCTCTACACCAGCTTTGATTGGATATGCTTTTCAGATTAGCAAGTTAAATATCTTGAAATGAATAAAATCTGGATTGTTAGAACAAGAATCAAAACCACGATCATCCGTAGAAGCTCTCTCCAATAATCTGAGAGTCACCCAGAGAAGCTCTCCCCTGTGACCTGAGAGGAATAGGTATGTGAAGTAATGGACGAGTGGAACTATTGGGATGGTCACAAGCTCTCTCCTGGGTACCATCCCTTGGGGCCTAAATGTTTTGGGATCCATTTTGGGGACTGAATGCTTCTAAACATCCTCTTTCATGTTGTTCATCATCGAGTAGGCATGCGTTTTGTTCACAATTATGATCTCTTCAAAATGACTCTTTAGAGTAAAGATTTAACTATTTATAGTCTCTTAATAGAGTTGTGAGGAGTAGAAAAACAGTAAGGGGTTTTGTCCTCTATTTGTCTTCTTCCTCAACTAGGTTTTGTTCTCTGTTCATCTTCTTCCTCATAGTGAAATACCATATTTGCTCAACTATGAACATAGCTTTCAGTGCACATAAAATCTCATCTTATATATGTGCTTCAGTGTTGGTTTCTAACTAATAGCTTAATGGGAGAAAACATTTACTTCATTACTATTCTAATCAGTTGACTGTAAGTTTGAATTGCTTTTGTAAAGGGTAATGTTCAGAATTTTACTAAAACTTGATCTTCATAGATATTCTATCAAGATCCCACTCAAACTCAAACTCAAAGAGGCACAACCCTGAAATGCAGTCCATATTAATTGTGTAACCCTAGCTTCACTCTATCTTTCCTTTTCTTGTATTATTCATACTCTTTAACTCTTGTAATACAAACACTAAGAATAATTTGGTCTAGCTCACATAGAGCTGTTTGTATGAATAATTTGGTCTAGCTCACATAGAGCTCATGGCCAGTACAATTTTTTCCTTTTATGGTATCATCAAGCCTCTGACCATTATCCCACAAAAAAAGGATCCCTAAGCACACAGCGACAGATTTTTGTTCGCGGCAGAGCGGACATCGTCCGCTCACTGCAGCGAACACGACACGTGGCACTAATTAATCTAACCATTAAAATCTCAAATGCGGGTAGAAATTGTAAATTTGAAGTTGTTTTACATGAGAGGTTTTAGAGTTTTTTAATTTACAATAAAACCCCTCCAAATCTAATCTACTATTCTTGATCAATTTAGAACTCTATTTTCGTTCAATCAAGAAAACGCTGATAAACCTTCCTTCTCTGGCGACGGCCATGGCAACGGCATCAAGGGTAGCTGCTTTTCATAATCCAAACGACACAGCACCTACGCTAAGGTAAAAGCCCACTCTCGATTAGATTTATTAGGGAACCCTATTTCGTTGAATCAAGGGAATGTTGTAATAAACCTTCCTTCTCAGGCGACGGCGACGGCTACGGCAACGAGGGTAGCTGCTTTTCCTAAACCAAACGACAGTGTTTGCTGCACCGCCTCTAAGGTAAAAGCCCACTTATAAAACAGTCTTGCTTAGTTTCCACTGGCTCTGTGATATTTTGCAAATGGGTTTCTTCATAAACTCGATAGTTGCTTACAGTTTGCGATGTCGATATTGACCCTTTTATTTATCAAACTTGGGGAGCTCTTCAAGGGGGTGGCGATGCTGTGAATGGGTTTTAAGGTTCAGTTTAGCGGTATTCAAAGTTTCCAAAACGAGTTGGGATGAGCAAGGAGTAAGATCATGTTGATTTTGATGAATATGGCACTTCGCTAGGTGGTCAAGACTTCGCCTTGTGTGCTTTTGTGAGCTGTTGACCTAAAGCAAATTCATCCCCTAGTTTTATACGCCCTGAGATCCAAACCTAAATGAATTGTTTTTCTATTAATGCTATGGTCACATAGGCACCTGTCCACTGCCTTGCTAACTATGTTGCTAATCTATTGTTTTGCTTAAATCCTCAAAATGCAGCATGATTTCAATTGTTGTTGGTCTGATTGTAAACCTGTATTGCTATTGCATGGCTATGTGCGCATCATTAGGGCTTTTGGACTTGTTTTGGCCATCCTAGCTCCAAATATTTTCCCTTTGCCATTGGCTTCACAAGTCCAGTATTGAATATCCTGTACTGTTTGGCCAATGGCCGTGAAGCTGAATATCACATGATGTTGCTAACTAACTAACTTGGTATGGCTATTTGGTATGAGGGTAACCACCTCAACTGCTCTGCTTAGCTTGAGATCTGTATAAAAATCAGTGAACTTGCTTATGGAAGCTAGAGACTAACCTCTGATTTGGGTTTATCGTTTTGGTGATATCTGTATCTGGTATTCCGAACAGAACTTGAAACATATGGACCCATATTATACTGGATAAACCTATTTTTCAATTGCTAAAACTGAATGGTTTGCTTCTTTCTCTTTTTATTCTTTTTCCTGTTGCTACAACTTTGATTTGATTTGCTTTATAATGAAAGGGATGTCTTCGGATAAGCTTTACAAGCTGTCTTAATTGCTCTGTGAAACTGTGAAACAACCTTTTATTGCTTGAAAGACCAGAGGATATCTTTTCTCGCTTACAAAGTTGAGCAGTTGGAGCAAGAGGTAGCTGAACTGCGGCAGGCCCTTACAGATAATCATGAACAAGAATGTGTGATGCATCAGGTATTGATCGTTCATCTATCTATTGTCCATACAATGTTGGGCATTGCAAGGAATGCATTTCCTGTGGTGTTTGTTCAGAAAACTTGTAGCTGGTCTGCTAATCTAGTTCCCTTACAAATGGGAATTATGCAGAATCAGTTGCACATGACTAAGCTAAAACTCTCTTCTGTTATAGTCGTATTGCTTGATTGGCTTTGGTGATGTGTTTGATTTTCGAAAGAACCTCTTAATGAAAACAGGGGGTAAGGTTGAGCACGTAGACCCTGCAGTGGCAGAATCCTGGTGCACCACCGGGTATATGCCTAATTTGCTTTGGATATAATGTTAGAACTTGCTGTAACTTACGTTTCCCCACCATCCTTCTTTTTCTGTTGTTATATTACCTGTCCATTTCCCAGCTTTGAGAACTCCAAGAAAAAAATGTGAAAGATGCTTGAATGGGTTGTACTGCAAATGTGGTGAGAGGTTGTAGTTTGAGTCTTTTTAATACACCTAAAATCTGTGTTTTTAAGTGCTCAGCTAATACTACCTCAAAGAAACCAAAATCATTCAAAGTGTTAAAATTATGTATGTGTTTAAAAGTGTAGGAAAATTAAAATCTGATTAAATTTTTTTCAATCTTTATTGGCTAATCTTGAATAGGAATCTTTGGTCTTATCATGGGTATAGGTGTTTTAATTATGGTGATTTGTTTACATATTGGATGGTATCTTCTTTTCCTGTGCAGAGCAGCACTATTTAATGGATTAATTGAAAGGTCTTAATTTTTCTTTTTATCAGTTATAAGTTCATTGATGTATGTTTCTTGATTTTTCTTTTTATCAGTTATAAGTTCTTCGATGTATGTTTCTGAGACTAATACTTAATGGCAAAATTACAATATAATCTGGATCCTATGAACCCTATCACCCCCAATTAAAAAATTATGGATGGACTAGCCATGTATTTTTTTTCACTGCAATTGATCATCTAATCTACAAGTCATTCAATTGTTCCCCAGTTTTTGAATACAAAATGATTGTTGAACTTTGTTCAAGGAGATCCTGAGTGGAGCGAGTTTGTTTGTTATCCAGCTTTACTACTTCAGTTGTACTATATTTCACACTTATGGAGTTTTTACTGCTTGCTTGCAAGTGTTTGGTCTGGCAAAGATTTACCTTTGACAGCTGAGATAGCTATAGGTGAGAGACCCACAGCTGATATAACTTACCCCTCCTATCTTCTATTTTTTCCCCCTTTTCCCCACTACCCATTATGTAGAAGTTCTGCAATCAAACCACAAGTCCATCATTTCCTGCCCAGTTTTGAAGACAAAATCATCGTTAAACTTTGTTCTAGGAGATCCTTACTGGGGTTGGGATCTTTGTGATCCAGTTTTACGTTTGCTTACTGAGGCGTTGCTGGAATTTGGGTCATCCACATAACCTGTTCTGTCCTGCCTGGTTAGGGAATATGGTCTAAATGTCTGATATGTATGTTAAGAAAGGACTGTTTGTATTATGTGAGGACTGGATCAAGTCTTGTTTGGGAAATTCTGGTGACTTGACTCTGTTATCCATGTTGAGATAATTATATCTATTACCCAAACTGCAGAAAGTTCTTATTTTGATAGGTTATGTCAATCCATCTTAACATGGAATGAAGGAATCAGCTGCCATGCTACAGAAGTTTCTTAGCTTTGAGCCACGTAATCTTAATTAGACATGGCTCCCAAAAGATGCATGACTGTAGGGTATGATTTCTTGTCTGCTATATGACGGACATGGAAAAGTAGTATCAGTTGTAGTATGCTTATGCATTCACTGTAACATGGAAAGTATTATCAGTCATTGAATGCTTATGCATCTACTCTATATGCAGATATATTACTCCTGAGAGTACCCACTTGGATTAATGCTTTCTTTTGATTTTCCTTTTTATATGGACGTCCTGAATTATCTCACATGTTTTCTTGTCTAGGTAATGGTCTTCGATGAAACTACTTGATTTCCCTTGGAAAGGAAGGTTCAATTCAGAGATGAAGATTTGAAAAAGGGAAATTGTAAAGTCTTTGTGAATACCCCAGTTGAAAGAAGTCTTCATCAACGAAATTGATCTTGCATTAGCTCGTCTCCCAAGTAGATTTTGAGAGAAGTACATGTGTTGGCATCACATCCTCACTAACATGGATACATTGAATGCCTTTTCTTTAATGTGGTTCCTTTAATAGATTTATTTGCAAAGGTTAAATGAAATCTGACAGGCTGCAGGGGAAACTTAGGAAGTATGATATGGAAATATGCTTATTTTTCATATTGAGTTATCCATGGATATCTGAAATTCTTCTTCAAATACAGAAAGAGTGTTGATTGAATTTAATATTAATTTCATGATGAAGCTCTACTTATCAATATATGGGAAATTTTCTCGCATTTATTTATGGAGATATTGGTTTATCTTTTTGATGGTGTATATTGTGTATATGGCTTCACCTAAAATATGGCACTCGTGTACTTGCAATTCAATTTGGCAGTGATTAACCCCTAACCCAAAAACTAAACTGAAAACCTGTCTTTCAATTTGGTTATTTACTACTCCTCACTTTGCTGCAGGTATCTAGAAATCCTCAATCAAACTCTCCACATCACTTATTGTTGCAGCAACTAATTTCCTGCAAATGGCCAGCAAGAGCAAGAGAAGTAGAGAAAATTGAAGGATCAATTTAAGATTTGATTCGAGAGCTCCCCAAATGATTTTGATTCATTCATTCTATCCTATGATTTTATTAGGTGGGGTTTTCCCTGCATGAGCTTTGTATAAAATACACATCAGCCAATTTGAGTGTGAAATCTGTATCAATGTTAATCTAGAGAGCTAAGAACATCAAGTCTTCTTCATGTCTGTAATTTTTTACTCAGAATCAATATAGTTTCGAGGCCATCAATTTCTCTAGTTTTGTAAGGGAGAATCAATATAGCGCTGGGGCCATCATTAATTTTTGTGCATTTAGTAATATGTTGACGGAAAGAAACTAACTAAATGTTCTCTTTTTCAAGAACTTAGATTGATTCTTGGAGTGCATCTGCATTCCAACTACCATTTGTTCGAGGTGAAATCCAGGTTCACTCTCAGTTTTTTCCAGTACGCATGTTTGCTCATTGTATGCATTATTATTTGTAAATGAATAATTATTAATATAATTAAGGAACTAAAAAGTCCAAAAGCAATTGAGAAGGATCTGATACAGGGTTGCACTTCGACTCAGTTCTTTTCGGCCCAAAATGAAAAAATTATATCTCCGTTGTCAAAACAAATTGTGCGTCATTAATTAATGCGCCACGTCTCTTTGCTCGGGGTGAAAGGGATTCTTCAAATCCTAATCCTAAGACTCAGTTGTTTGTTTTTTCTTCATTAATTGAACAACATTGAAGCAAAATTTAAAGTTTAGTTAGCTTTTTTAAACCCCTTGTGGGAAAATATCGTTTCATAGACATGCAAATTTGGGAAAATAAAATGTCTACAGCCATTTGCCAATTAGGAAAAAATAGCAACCAACCTGACATCACACCATTTTTTGAACGTTTAATGCCAATATAAAATTTATCTCAACCAATTTGAAATTATAATCACATAGCACCAAAACCGCATGTATTTTATTGCAACTTTTTCATCAATTTCAGGAAGTTTCCTTTGATGATCATATATTAGATTTGAATTCTATTATCACTATTTAAAATTGAACCTGGAACCAAAACCAATTGACACTTTATATTCTATATGTTTTAAGGAAAATCATTGGCTTGCTTAAAAGCATTGATTTGAATCCAATTCTAGAACCAACTTGCTTCTCCCCATTATTCATTTGTGTATCATAAATACGATATGGACTAAAACTTGAGAACAACAAAATTTTCAAAAAATTGGGCAGCATTTCCCCTAAATATGACGACATTTGCAACCTGTGATGATCAATTAATTTTTTACTCATCATAAGTCTTTACAATAATATATCAAATATCTTTAACGAAGCATCTACCAGATTGAGTAACGTATGATAAACAACTCCATATTCCATTTCACAAAAGAACCAAAAAAAAAAAAAAAAAGAATACAATAGACAACGTAGTCAATACTGAATTAAGTTTATATTAAATAACTTTCTGTTCCACAACAGCAACAAAAGCATCACTCAGTGATTATCTGCACAATCAAATTCACAAAATATTAATATAATAATAAACAAGTTAGGAATATAAAATACATGGATACTTTACCTGCAATGGAGAAAGAGTATCCGCTACTCCCATGATCAATAAGTTGGGAGGAAAGACTATCCACTTACGAAGTTGAGATTTTAGAATGAAAAATTAATGATATCACTTAATATAATTATATTAACTAAAGATAATATATTACCAATACCTGAGCTAAAGAAGTTTGGCTCCCATGATCAATAAGTTGAGAGGAAAGACTATCCACCTACAAAGTTGAGAATTTAGAATGAAAAATCAATATATCATTTAATATAATTATATTAACTAAAGATAATATATTACCAATACCTGAGCCAAAGAAGTTTGGGAAAAGTGTATAGTAGGTTGTAGAGAATTAGGAGTTCCTTGTGCCTATAAGATGACAAGATGTTAATTAATAAGAAGAAAGAAAAATAAAATCATAACATTAGCATGAATTGTTTGAATGTTAGAAATTACCATAAGAACATCATTTGGTTGATTGATCACAAATGAGGGAGTATGTTGCCTTTTTGTACCTTGATTGCTTTTTTTCCTCTTTTCCAAAGCACTTTTAGTTCTTCTAGTGATTGTGCTATTGGAGCTCTCTAGCTTCTTCCTTTTTTTTTTTTTTTGTTTCAAGCCTTTACCAATATTCACATTAAAATAATTACTTGGCTCGACTTCAGGAGGATTAGTGGTAGGCATCACAAGAGTGTTTAAATGCTTACACGTATCAGAAAAAACATTCTTCACATATTCAAACCCCTCTATAGATCTAGATGCTTGTGATGCAATATTCACCAATGCACGACAAAGGAAACTATATCGTTTTGGCTCATCCATGCTTATATCTTCTTCAACTTGCTTACCGTTGTCATATTCTATTGATAGACTTCTAGCTGCACGTGTCCATCGATTCAAGATGTATGCATCAGGAATATTCTTGATATCAAGAATTTCAAACACCTTCAAAGCATGACAACATAGAATGCCAAATGACTCAAACTTCTTACAGCTACATTCAACAACAAAATTATTTGGATTGCATTTAACATGATACTCCTTATCTGACTTCCATAGACCAACCACATATTCATGGCATTCTATATTTTCATCCCGATGCTTTATTTGACACATTTGCATCCAATCAAACTCAGATTGAAAGAGATTAAAGATGTTGGGAGTGTACACTAGTGCTGCCTGAGACACAATAGGTGAGTGCATATGGTTGTTCCTTGGACTCTTGTTTCTTGCATCAAATTCAGCTTTTGATTCATTTTCACGCTTTGAATGAACAACCATTGCAAAGCGATTCAAGAAACTTTCAATGTCCATGGTACACTTAGTATAATCTTTCATGTCAGAATTTAAGTTTTCACTCATCTGTGTACTTCGCATTCCTCCTATGAACGTATACTTCATGTAACATCTCACCCACTTGTGCTTCAATTTATAAGCACGATCCAACCATGAACCATCTCCAACCACATACTTAGTGGCAAAGAAGTTTCCCCATGCAATCTCAAAATCTACTTCATCCTCATACTCATACATACACTGTTGCACATGTGATACCAATGAGTCCTTAAATGCTTCATTGTATTTTGCATTAGATGCCAAGTACACAAACCATGATGTGATCCAGTAAAAACCTCAGAGATTGCCTTCGACATGGCAGCATCTTGATCTGTAAAAATTGTTTTGGGTTCTTTATTTTTGTGAGTCTCCAAGAAAGTATTGAATCTGCCGTTTCATCATACAAAAGTGCTGCTCCAAATATAATTGTTCCTTTATGATGATTAAACCAAGTGAAAACACCAAAAGGTCTGTTTTCCTTGTTTGTACAAAATGTTGTGTCAGATGTAACAACATCACCAAAGATTGCATAATCGATTACCATCTTTGCATCAGCTCAAAATATATTGTAATTAGTTCATCCATGTCCAATTGCACCTCATAGGTAAATCCTTCATTACCCTTAACTTGATTTTGAAAATATCGAAGCATACACCCTACTTCACCATAACGTAACTGCCCCTTACGTCTTTTGACGTTCAAATAATTATAATGATCTACAATTGTGTACCCAAGGTTATGACTTCCACCGACTTGTGCACCCATATATTGAATCATATTCTTGGTTTTAATTCCAAATTCATCTGCCAACTCAATTTCAAGGACCTGCACATCCGAGATTTTCCGTTGTGACCGCATAAAGTGAGCGGTGTTTGGGGTGTGCAACTCGTGATTATGAGCTTCAACAAAATCATAACATTCATATTTACTATTTCCCAAAAGCTTGATTCCCATGCGAGCCTCACATTTGGTTTCTGTCTCTGCTCTAGGGTTTTTAATTGTGGGTCTGTCACGCTTATCTTCTCCTCTGCAACCACTTTTAGAACAACTAAACCTCCTAGATGTTATCTTCGAACTATCTCGTCTGCTCTTGTGTGCATATTGTCTCCGAATGCTAAACCCCAGTGTGCAACCATACATATTGTAGAAATGATATGCATCATCTTCAGAATCAAATTGGATGCCAATCTTAGGCTTACTTTCATCAACTATATCCATTTTGCAATGAACAAGACCACAATTATAATGGCTAAAAAAAAAAACATCACAACATATATTTGAAAACCAAAACAAAACCTACCAAAATCCATGTTAATTCACCAAAAAAAAAAAAAGACTCTACGTCATATCCATCATCAATGTTTTATATAGTTTTATTATCTTCTTCCTATATGGGTAAGATCACATATAAATGATAATCTTATGTTAGTCAAACAAGTTCACAATTAAAAAATAATAATAATAAAGAAAAGAAAAAGCTCACAATTCATAGAGAATTAGTATCATGTGTTTGTTTTTAGATTCTAGCATATTAAGAAGAAATGAAATCAAGTAAATTCTCAAATTCATTGAAACAAGTTAATGCCAAACCATTATTAAAAATCTTCAGTTAAGAACTCAATGAAACAGTTCATGAAAGTCTATATAGTGAACTTAACTTTAACAAAAATGATAAGAACATCAACCCAACTATGCTTCGTAAGTTTTTTTTCTTTTTCCTTCTTCCTTAAGAGTCACCATTTAAGATGTGGGATTTTGGTCAACCGATGATAATCATGTGCCTTCGAAAATAATAATTAGTGGCATACTTTGACAATAACTAATAGTAAAAATTTTGTGGTCTTTAACTCCTATTCAACCTTTTTGCCCTCGTGCATTTCAACTTCAACGGCCATAAAAAAAATAAAGAAACTCAAGTGCATGATTCATTTATGTGTGGCTAAGGCAGACCCACCACATGAATAGTACAAAATCACATCATAAAGTAAATGCATCCCTAGAGACCCACTTTGTAGAAACCATTATCTTTGTTTACTTTTCCAACCTAAAGCCTGAGTTTAATAATGGTCGCACTAGAAACACTTGATGCCAAGTACCAAAGAAAACCTAGTGTAAAAGAATTGAAACAAATCAGAGGTTAGTCTCTAGCTTCCATAAGCAAGTTCACTGATTTTTATACAGATCTCAAGTTAAGCAGAGCAGTTGTGGTGGTTACCCTCATACCAAATAGCCATACCAAGTTAGTTAGTTAGCAACATCATGTGATATTCAGCTTCAAGGCCATTGGCCAAACAGTACAGGATATTCAATACTGGACTTGTGAAGCCAATGGCAAAGGGAAAATATTTGGAGCTAGGATGGCCAAAACAAGTCCAAAAGCCCTAATGATGCGCACATAGCCATGCAATAGCAATACAGGTTTACAATCAGACCAACAACAATTGAAATCATGCTGCATTTTGAGGATTTAAGCAAAACAATAGATTAGCAACATAGTTAGCAAGGCAGTGGACAGGTGCCTACGTGACCATAGCATTAATAGAAAAACAATTCAGTTAGGTTTGGATCTCAGGGCGTATAAAACTAGGGGATGAATTTGCTTTAGGTCAACAGCTCACAAAAGCACACAAGGCGTAGTCTTGACCACCTAGCGAAGTGCCATATCATCAAAATCAACATGATCTTACTCCTTGCTCATCCCAACTCATTTTGGAAACTTTGAATACCGCTAAACTGAACCTTAAAACCCATTCACAGCATCGCCACCCCCTTGAAGAGCTCCCCAAGTTTGATAAATAAAAGGGTCAATATCGACATCGCAAACTGAAAGCAACTACCGAGTTTATGAAGAAACCCATTTGCAAAATATCACAGAGCCAGTGGAAACTAAGCAAGACTGTTTTATAAGTGGGCTTTTACCTTAGAGGCGGTGCAGCAAACACTGTCGTTTGGTTTAGGAAAAGCAGCTACCCTCGTTGCCATAGCCGTCGCCGTCGCCTGAGAAGGAAGGTTTATCACAGCATTCCCTTGATTCAACGAAATAGGGTTCCCTAATAAATCTAATCGAGAGTGGGCTTTTACCTTAGCGTAGGTGCTGTGTCGTTTGGTTTATGAAAAGCAGCTACCCTCGATGCCGTCGCCGTGGCCGTCGCCGGAGAAGGAAGGTTTATCAGCGTTTTCTTGATTGAACGAAAATAGGGTTCTAAATTGATCGAGAATAGTAGATTAGATTTGGAGGGGTTTTATTGTAAATTAAAAAACTCTAAAACCTCTCATGTAAAACAACTTCAAATTTACTACCCGCATTTGAGATTTTAACGGTTAGATTAATTAGTGCCACGTGTCGTGTTCGCGGCAGTGAGCGGACAATGTCCGCTCTGCTGTGAACAAAAATCCACACTCTTCTTCTCCCTTCATCTGTGGACCATTCCCAATTTCCAGCTTCTCAAATCCCTTATACCGAACTAGGATACTAAGTACAGCTCTTCCCCTCAATTCTCTTCTTTTCTTCTCCCTCATCTCAGATTCCTGTCGTTATAACAAATTAACAAAAAAAAAAACAAAAAAGGTAGCGGTACCCACTATCTTCTCCATTTTATCCTTAATGGAATTTTTATTTCTTTTTTCTTTTTTTTAAAAGAAATTGTGGAGCATTATGTCTCGCGCCAAGTCTTCCACCACCACTTACTCCTCTTCAGCGGCCTCTCTCATCTCTCCTTCAAACATGATCTAGCATCTTCCCATTAAATTGGACAGCAACAACTTCCTCCTTAGCGTGCACAGTTCATGCCTCTACTTCTTGCTCAAGATCTTTTATGGGATGTTGATGGAAGCTTTCCATCCCCACTGCCTACAAATCCATCTCATGCCCTTTGGTAACGACAGGATCAGCTCATTCAAAGCTGGATTATTTCTTCTCTCACTGCAATCCATGGCTCACATTGTTGGTGTATCTTCTTCTCAAGCATCATGGCTTACTCTCAAACGCACCTATGCTTCCCACTTTCAAGCACAAAATATGGAGCTCAAATATCAGTTCATGCAAATTAAAAAAAGGCTCCTCTATGGCTGACTTATCTCCAAAAGGTTAAAGAAATTGTAGTAAATTTAGCTGCTGCTTCTCACCCTGTTTGTGATGCAAACGTCATTCTCACCATTCTTTGCGGCTTTGGCACTTGATATGAAACATTTGCCACCTCACTCACAACTCGTACTGATCCTCTTAGCCTTGATGTCTTCACTGGTGTTCTTCTTAGTCAAGAAATCTCAAAGAGCAACATTCTCCTATTTTGGATATTCCATCGGTTGAAGAAAACACAGCAGCCAGACCCCCCCCCCCTCGGCTGAATCACAGGCCTCCTATGATTACTCTGTAGGTCATGGCCATAGGTATCCCCGGTAGGCATGGATGCTTCCCGCCTAATACTAATCATCTAAGAGCCTCTACTCGCTGTCAGATATATGATCACCATGGCAATCATTGTGCTATCAGCTATTACAATAGGTACAATAGCTTTTCAAGGACTACCCTATCATGGAACTCTTACAAGCTTGCTAGCAGCCCCTTCTTCAGATACGACATGGTACCCTGACTCAGGCGCATTGCACCATCTTACTTTTGCATTGGAAAGTCTACATATCAACACTCTCTACAATGGATCTGACCAAGTTAAAGTAGGTAACAATGAAGGTTGGACCATAACACATGCTGGACATTCTATTCTTTCCACTCCCACTCGTTCTTTTCATTTAGCTAACATTCTTCATGTTCCTAAAATTATAAAAACTTTTGCTATGTTAGTAAATTCACCTCACCTCAGCTCTGATAGTAATGTAATTTTAGAATTTAATCCTGCTTCTTGTTTTGTGAAGGATCCTCATTCTGGAACCATCTTGCTCCAAGGAAAGAATAACCATGGTCTATCGTTTTCTAGCCTCATTGCAGTCATCTCCTTCACCACCTCAAGCTTTTGTTGGTGTAAAAGTCCCCAAATTAGTGTAGCATAATTGTCTTTCTCACCCTTCTTCTAGATGTCTGGATTTTATTATTTGAAATTCAGCTAATTAGTTTCATCCCAACCCCACGTTTATTTGTGAAGCTTGTCATATGGGTAAATCCCATAAATTACTTTGTAACTTAAATCATAGTAATGCTTCTTGTTCTTTTCACTTAGTTCATTCAGATATTTGGGGTCTTGCCCCTCAGTCTTCTATCTAGGGTGTTTGTTAATATATTTCATTTGTTGATGATTTTAATCATTATATATACTTGGCCTTTCTGATGACTAACCATTTGGAAGCTTTCCCAACTTTTCAAAAGTTCCATATGTATGTCGCTAAATTCTTTAACAGTAAAATACGTGATCTTCAATCTGATGGTGCATGTGATTATGAAGTCTTTGATGCATTTTTTTTCTAGTCAAGGTATTCACAATCAATATTGATGTCTCCATGCATCTGAGTGGAACGGACAAGCTGAGTGTAAACACTGCCGTATTGTTGAAATAGGGTTGACTTTAATGGCCACGTTTGTGTTCCCATGTCTTTTTGGTTAATTGCATTTCAGATAACCCACCTACTTGACCAATCGCCTTCCTAATCCAACTCTTCAAAATCAGAGTCCTTTCCAGGTTCTATTTAGAACTCTTGCTAGCCTTGGCTTCATCCTTATAGCAACAATAAACTGCAACCCGCTCTCTCAAATGCATATTTATTGCCTACAGTGACACTCACGAAAGGATATAAGTGCATGGACATAAGCAGTGGAAGAATGTATATTTCAAAACATGCAATTTTGTATGAGTGCAATTTTCCCTATAAAAGTCACCTTCTCTTCTTCCCTCCTTTTTCCCTCCCCACCTCACAATTATACACATTGATGTAATATATCCCAAACCCCCCTCCTCATAATGATTTTGGGGCTGTAATTTTCCAACCCCAATTTACCCCTCCCCTTAAGGTGGTGTTTGGTTCCGCAATTCTGCAGAATCAGACTCCAGGGAATCATGACTCCAACAAAAAAAAGTGTTTGGTTAAAAATTGAATCGGTTTCTTCGTGAGTCATGAATCTCCAAGAATCCACGTTTTTGCCTAAAAATCTGAATCAGTTGAAAACCACCTATTGAGGTGGTTTCCAAATCGAGTCAGCCAATTCTGGGCTCGATATAAAAGGGAAAAAATGAACGTGACTCGCCAAAACTCACTTTCATCGAAACGAATGCTCGACACTCGATAGAAGACAAAGCTCTCTGCACTCCCGCTTCTGAAGTCGAAGATCCGTTCACTCCTGCTGCTAAGAAGTTCGAATCACTCCCAACTCGTGACTTCTGCACTCCTCACTTCTGCACTCCTCACTCCTGTTGCTGAGAACTCGAAGCACTTCCGCTGCTGAGAAGGCAAGCAACTCGAAGCACTTCTGCTGCTGAGAAGGCGAGCCATTTCTTGATCTGAAGAAGGCGACGAACACCACCAACCCTGCGACGAAGGATCCCTATCACAGATTTATTGAATCGTGGTGTTTTCAGCAGATCTGGAAGAAGAACCCCAGCTTCTCTGCTTTGCAACTCCAGCGTTCCCAAATTTTTCTTGGTGTTTTCGGCAGATCTGGAAGAAGAAGCTAGAGCTTCTCTGCTCTGCAACTCCAGCGTTCCCAAAATTTTCTTTGTGTTTTCGACTTTGGCATCGAAATAGGCGGTAAGTCTCTGCATAGTCTTTATTTTCCCTGATTGGATTAGTTTTGTGTTGGGTTTCTTATTCTCTATCTTCGTTTTACTGTTGGCTTGGTATTCTTGCATTTTGAATTCGATATCGGTTTTGGTTTTGGCTTGGGGCTAGTGTTCAAGGTTGTAATAAGTAATCTTTCAAGAATCTCTTCTTCTTTAGCTAACTTCACTGGAGCAGAGGAGTGTTTTGAGATTCATCAGCAAGGGTGAAAGGGGTGTTTCCTTGTTCTCGTGGGATTTTGTAAATTTTGAAGTTTATATTAGAATGGGTACGGTGCTGGGGCTAAATAAATTATGGATTGAGTGCTTTTGTTAAGGGTTTCCGGTGGCTTTGACTCAGTAGAAAAATCTCTCATGGTTCATGATTCAAAGGTGGTTGTGTTTTTAGGCGTTTCTTGAAGGTATTGGGTAGGAGGTTTCAGTGTTATAGGGAGACAAACACAAGGGCAGATTTCTTGGTAACTTTAACAGCAACAAGAAGTTTGTCAAGCGAAAA
This sequence comes from Hakea prostrata, assembly GCF_041222555.1. Taxonomy (NCBI): domain Eukaryota; kingdom Viridiplantae; phylum Streptophyta; class Magnoliopsida; order Proteales; family Proteaceae; genus Hakea; species Hakea prostrata. The sequence continues at coordinate 32,029,314 of NC_142600.1, forward strand.
TGTATGGCCAGAAACGATTTGAATGGAATTTCATAGGGATAGCAGAAGGTTTGTTAAGGTTTAGATTTTTGTGACATTCTTTCCCTTCTCTCTTTGGCTTCAGTTGTGGCTGGGTCAGTATCCTCAGTTCGTAAAGTTTAAATTTATGTTTTTTTCTACATCGGTTTCTGTTTTTATTTCTTCGATAATCGATTTTAGAGTTAATTGGGTTTTTCTGTTGGTTCTCTGCTGGAGTGGGTGTGTTCTTGATTAGTCGTAGCAGTAGTATTAATCTTTTCCTGTTTTTGATGAGTTTTGATCCCAACAAAATTATTTTGAATAATTTACAACTTTATTGCTGTTTGATGAGTTTTGTGCTTCTCCAACTTTTTGATTTTGTTGTTCAGTTGCGAAGGATTTGGTGATTTTATTTCATTGAAATATTTGAACTTTTGATTATTTTGTGTTAATATGCTAATTTGGTTACAGGTTTAATTTTAGTCATTACATTTCGAAAAAACATAGAATCTTTCTCATACTGGGAGGATTGGGGCCTTAATTATTGTTGGGCCTCCAAATTTCTACAGTAGCTTGCTTTGATGCTACTCTTGAGTTGATCACACCAATAGAAGTGCCATTGGGCGAGAACAAAAAGCGAGTGACATGCAAAAGTTGCACGCAGTCTTGTTCTCTTGTTATATTGGAAATTAGATTTAGTTGCTAATTTCATACCATGAGTGAAGGCATGAAACTTGATACTATTCGAGAACTGTCAAGTTCAGTTGAGCTTTTTGGCTCTTCCTTCTCCTTCCATAGATATTGGGAATTTGGATGCTTTTTCTAAAACTGATTGGTGGTAGAACATGTGGAAGTTGCCATATGTGTGGTGCAATGATTTTGGTTTTTCTCTTCACTTCATTTATGTGAAATAAATTTCTGTGGCATCTATGTCAGCATTCATGTGTCCATTTCTCTTCTCTTCTCACAAGAAGGTGTGGTTGAGATGTCCTTTTCATGTGGTGGTGGAGAGATTTTGAGACCAAGCGATTAGGACTCGTCTGTACTGAAACACAGAGTAGTACATAGGTAGGAAAACATTACTATTTCTAGGCACATCACTATAGACAAGCATTTGCAGTTGCAAAATGAACAGTCGAAATAAAATTCCATGAGTTGTAATTGGGATGGAATTGTTTTGCTTTGCTGACTACTATGTAATATTGCCTTTTGCCTTTCTATATGCAATAACATACCTTGAGATGGTCATTGCGTGAGAAAAAGTACATCATAAGCTGCAATAGCAAGAAACTTCTAAAGTGATGCTGCTTGTTCCCTCATTCCTTTCCACAATTTTCCCTTCATAGTTCTTTCTTCAGCTTGTGAGTTTCCTGGCATTTTAACAAAATCCAATTACTAAGGTGTGGTTGCTGATTTTGACTGCAATTTCTATTTCAAGATTAGGTTGCATTAGGATTTTGTGTGATATAAGAGTGTTGCTTCTTACAGGTGAACTCTCTCAGTTTTAGAATTGGGGATGTTCTTGTTTCAGAAGCATACATTAATTGGAATAAATCTTGCCAGATTAAACAGCATAGTGTTTTTTTTCACATTGCACTGTTTTGACCTGTCTCTTGGTGTATGGTTTTAAAATTTCTTTACCTCTCATAATAATGAAAAAACCTGGAAATTTACAGAACATTATTCAAGCTTTCTACATCCAAGTTGACATCTAATAAAGATCAGGGCTTTGTTGAAACAAGATGGTAATTGAACAGTTACATTAGTCAAGTACTCAAGTGAATATATGCAAGCATAATAGCATATATATGACTGTACGATTGCAGGGCTAATTTGCAGATTTCTTGTTAAAAAAAAATGATATAGCCGAGGCCTATAAGTTTAGTAAGTTTACTTGATTATGTGTTGATTGATATTAAATTTTTAAAGACTTTATGAATGATCTACGATTCATTGGTTTATCAACTTGGCTGTTATTAGTCATTTTAAGATGGATTTTTTGCTGCATTGGTTTATCAACTTCGCTACATTCAATGTATTGTTTTGATGTTGGCAGTTGCACATTTTGCTATGACCGTGTGTAATAGGCCCTTGACTTTCTTTTGATAATCCTTTGCTTTAATTTCAGATCTATATCCAATTTTACTCTATATCCAATTTGAGTCTATATGATCACATTTCAGGACCTAAATTTAGAGAACGCATACGCACGTTATTCAACATGGATGACGAAGAGTTGGTAGTTGCTCTAGTGGGCGCAGCAGTTGTCTACGCAATTGAATACATTAGGAGAACATACGCGGGGAGGCAACCATATAGAGTAGATGTCCGGCGTGGGTTTCTTGAAACCCAACGTTTTATTGGTGGCACCGAGCGTACATGTCGTGAGGAATTGCGAATGAGCCAAAGATCATATTACAACTTGGTAAAATTATTGCGTACGAGGGGGCTGTTAGAAGACAACAAATTGGTGTTAGTTGAGGAACAAGTAACGATGTTTCTACATTGTCTTGCACACCACATTAAGAATTCGACTTTAAAGAACCGTTTTGGGCATTCTGGGGAGACAGTGAGTCGACATTTTAATAAAGTGTTAAATGCAATGATGAAACTGACCCCGTTGCTTATAAAACCCCCTAGTCTCACCACACATCTGAAGATTGCAGGTAACCATCGCAGCTTCTACCCATTCTTCAAAGATTGCGTTGGAGCCATTGATGGATCACATATACCAGCATGGGTTCCTGTTGAAAAACATAGGACGTTTCGAGATAGGAAGGGTCTTATTACACAAAACATTTTAGCTGCATGCGACCATGACAAAAGGTTCACGTATATACTTGCTGGTTGGGAAGGGTCTGCATCTGACTCCCGCATTTTGGATGATGCTCTCCATAGAGATGGAGATGGAAAATTAGTGGTTCCAAATGGTAAATTCTATCTTGGTGATGCTGGGTTTGCCAACCAAAGAGGTTTTTTGAGGCCATATCGAAATGTTAGGTACCATCTGAAGGAATGGAAGAGGGGAAATCAAAGACCCAAAAATGAAAAGGAGTTGTTTAACTTGAGGCACGCAAGGTTACGCCAAGTCATTGAAGGTGCTTTTAGTTTGTTGAAGAGACGCTTTAAGATATTGGCAACTCGAGTGGAGTTTCCTTTCAGAACTCAAGTTAAGATTGTGATAGCTTGTGTACTACTTCACAACCACATTCTAAACCATGACTCTTTGGAAGAAGAGGAGGAATGGCTTGCCCATGAGTCGACGGAGGGGTTAGGGCCAACAACAGCTTCCTCTTCCGCACCACACCATGCAGATGATGAGGAAAGTAGTGATTCTGACGAAGATGAAGACAACCATGCAGAGTCATTTGAAGCAGAAGCATTCCGGGATGACTTGGCAACACAGATGTGGAATGCATATGTAGCAACAAATGCTGCAGATGATGAAGACATGGGATCAGAGACTGAGTCAGAATCAAATGATTAAATTTTTATGTACTTCAATTTGAATGACTCCCAACTGTTTGAGTTTGAGTTTGGATTGTACCTTATTTTGTTTTACTTTGTCTCAAACTTTGTGGTATTATTTCATGTCAGAACTCAAGTTATGATTGCTTCAAATGTTAGAATTGTAACTGATCATGAATACTAATGTCATCATATGATTGCTACACTTCTGCACCACACCATATGTATTTTGATTGATCATAACTAACAGTTCATCATATGTATTTACTTTTGTCCCTTAATTATGATTTTACCATATGGACTCTCAAAATGCATCACATGCAAGAGGAAGAGACATAGCCTCATGGCCTATAGAGGTGTCTCTTTCTCTACTAGAGTTTTTCTTGCAAGTACATGCTAGTGGGAGGGCAGGAGACAATGGACTAAGAAAAGAGCATTGGTTGGGAATTAGTAGACAAATCTCCGAAAAGCATGGGTCCAATTATGATTGGGAGCAATGCCGCAACCATTTTAGGATTTGGAAAACTAGGTTGCGAGCGCTATCAGACTTGCAAAAACAAAGTGGACTTGGATGGAATCCAAGTGAAAAGAGGTTTGATGCTGCCCCCCATTTCTGGTCTGAAGTAAAGGTAAAAACTAATATTCACAAACCATCATTTTTTATAGATTACAACACTTTCCTCACCGCTGCACATTAGCAGAAAAAAGTGAGTGAATATGAGCCCCTATAGTTGATTCAAAGTTGAAAATTTATGTTTTGAATTTGTAGAAGAAAGAGCAAAAATATTGGAAGGACCATTCGGTGCGCCCCATTCACTTAGAGGTTGTTGCAGCCCTAGGTAATGAGATTGCAACGAGGCTCACGAAAGGCGGAACAGGTCAAGACTTCTTGAATGAATCCCAATTGAATTCACCTGAAGCCTATGAGTTCAACATCCAATTGGATGACAATGAGATTGGCAACTCGAGTTTTCAGCCTCAGACCACTACACCTGACATGTCGTGGACCCAATCTACAGCACATGAGAGTAGTCGATCTCGAGGTAGGCCAAGAGCTGGTGAGCAGTCTCATGATTCCCACAAGAAGAAGAAGAAAGGAGTTGATCAAGTAGTGGGTCCCTTGGAGAATATATTTGTTGCTTTGGTAGACATGGTGAAGCTTTCTCATGAGAAGCTTGCTGCTGAGAGGGCTGCTCTTCGAGAGGCATTCTTTGTCGAGAGGGCAGCTTTCTTTGAGACAACATTGCTTGTCGAGAGGGCAACGCTGCTGCCGAAGAAGGCTGCTTCTGCTGCTTGAGAAGGCTGCTGCTTTATTCTTGAGAAGGCTTCGAGCCTGAGAAGGCTGCTGCTGTTGCTGAGAAGGCTTTTGCTCAGAAGGCTGAAGACAAGGATGAACTTTTACAAAATGCCATTAATGCAATGACAAAGCTTGACTTGGAGACTCGGCTGCGTGCAAAAGACCTCTTTGGAAATCACATCCGGCTTAGGAATGCACTACTTTCAGAGAAAGAGGAGGATAGGGCAACCGTCATCAAGTACTTCTTAGATAAATATGGCTGATGTTTAGTGCTGTTGAATCACCCAAACAATCATAATGTTTTGATAACATGACTTTTAAGATTTAATTTAGGGTATTAAAATTTTAAGAAGTTGAACTGTACTATTGTAAGCCAAGTTTGATGGGTTTAATCAATCCTCCAATGGGGAGAATCTATGTTTTTATCATCCTTTACAACATTGTTGGTGAGTATACTTCGGTTTCGATTTGAATCTACGGAGAAATTCTTTATTTCTGCTTCTTTTTCTTCTTCTTCTTTTTTTGGTGTGTATAGGTAGGTAAAGCAGTTTGTTTTTGAATTTAGTACTCACTGTGGCTGCTCCAGTTTTAAGATTTCTGTTGAATTCTTGTGTAGATTTTGTAACAGTATGAGCTCTGGCACTTCTCTTTTGACAGCTTTTCAGTGGATTTTTCCAATGTGATTTAGTTGGAAGAAAAGAAAAAAAAGAACTCCAAGATATAGGTTTGAAGTTTATAAAAAGTTATGATCTTCGGAAATGATAAGTCCATTGATCATTTGCATCTGGAACCTCTGATTTAGTGGTGTTTTATGTTTGAAATATGATAAAGGTTCATGGCTGATTGTTTAAGTAGGCCTGAGTAAATTAGTTTGTCAATTGAGCTACTCCTTCCAATTCTCGGCTTGTTTGATTTTTTCTAGCATCTCATATCCTTCGCCCCTGAAATCTGTACTTAATGTTTGGCTTGATGAGTGCTTGGGAAAAAGTAGGATGGTTTGATTTGGTACTTAGGCCATTTCATTACGGGTATTAGGGAGTTACGTTTTGGTTCCTCCTTTTCTCTCTCTATTTACTCTATTATATTTAACATTTTGTTTCTTAAATGCTGTTCACTTCTTATAAATGATTCCAGTAACCTCACTATTTGTTTTGTTCTTTTGTAATAGCAGCGACTGAGCTGGGAATTTTTATAGGTTTATCAAATTCTTATAAATTATGCCAGTCCCCATCTTCTTTTCATTTGGTATCACTGATTATATAGATAGGATACACATCTAGAATTATTTATTGTTGTCATTTAAACTAGTTCCCTTACTGTCTTCCAAAGCTTGCTATTCTAATCTACATTCTACAGTTGTTTTATGTCTCTTTTCATCAATTTTTTCCTGCAGATATTTTTTGATGCCTTAAACAATCTGAAAGGTTTCTCTATCATGAAAAATTATTTATGTTATAACAATATCAATTCTTTGTGCTGTTTATGGTATGTAATACCTTCCTTTGTTTTGTGGAGAAATGTGTCCTGTTTATTGTTTTTCTTTTACTTTTTTATTTGGGGGGGGGGGGGGTGGGGGGGGTGGTGAGTTTGAACAGGCAATACCAGATGTTACTTCCAGGTCTGGACTTGCTTCTTGTACATTTCTATTGTCTAGCTCTTAATGGAGATATCAGTTGCCTAATGTTAACAGCTGAGAACTAGATGGTTCATTGCGAATGACAACCTATTACTTGAGATTTGCTCATCATCCTTGATGAGTTATAGTCTGCCATCATGCCATTCTAGACTCTTCAGATGGAAGGCCATATATTTGAACATGGAGGCCATAAGATCTGATTTTCTATCTAGAGAAAAAAAACAGATTGTCAACCAAAAAACCTATGTCAGTCTTTCACATTGTTTCACAGATAGAAACAGAGAATTGTCTTAGCCAAAATATATATCAGGGCTGCTGATATTGTTTACCACTATTCTAATTTCTAAGACAATGTAGGCTCTTATCATATAATATTATTGGGCACTAATAATAATGCCATGTCTTCACTAATCTAGGATTAGATCAAAGATGGATAAATCCCCATTCCAGATTTTGAATTAAAAAGGACAGCCCAGTGCAGAAGGTTTCGGCGCAAGCAGAGCCCAGGTGTGTGATTCAAACTTTCATCTCCAGAATAACTAATGGATGCAATTGTTGCAAAATAAACTTTGAGTTGAGAGAAAAGGGGACTGAAATGAAGGATAACTAAAACTAAATCAATTACAAGGCCACTATCATCCTCAAGATTGGGGTACTCTCGCCTATAAACAAAATTTTGTAAAGGTTCCTGTTATCCTCTAAGAAGTGAGTAAAGGTGTTAATTCCCCGCCTATGGTATGGAAAGGGAATCACCAATGGGAGTCTCTTTATATCTATAGAGGAGCATTCTGATTTAAAGTATTCTTTATTTGATATATACCAACTGAATTTGTTTTACAGGTGAAGTGATGGGAGGTTACTATAGTGAAGATCAAAATTCAACTGGAATGGAACAACAGCCTCCATTGTGCTATTGTAGGCAAGGAAGGATGATCCTAATGACTTCAAGAACTAGGAAAAATCCAGGTCGAAGATTTTATAAGTGCCCAAGTGGTAGTAACCATCCAAATTCCTTTATTTGGCTAGATAATATGTCTGAGATTCATACAATGGAGGAGGGTTCTACAGCTTCAACATCATATGACATCATCAACAACAAGAATTTGGGTGTTGCATGCCGAGCACCTACTGAGCACGTGCACATTGAAATTCTGTCAAACCGAATCACAATGTTGTATCATGGATTCTTGTTCTTATGTGTGTGGGTTTTTTTACTTTCTTGTTATGTATTTTTGTTTGCAACAAATAGGTAAAAACATTTGTCTTTTCAACATGTATTGTTAAGGGTACATTAATATTGGGTTATGAATGGTGCCTTCTAGAAAGAAATCAGATTGGATTTCTATTGGTTTTGTGGATGGTTCAAAATATTATTCTTTTTCACAACTTCAGCAAGTGAGAAACAGGTTGGATGAATCATAGTATATATAGGTACTTCAATTGGGGATACTCATTGCCTCTCTCTCTGGTATGTAACAGGTTGGAAGATCATTGGCAAAAGGATAAAATTTGCGTTTCTGATTTTTGGATAAACAGAGATCCATTATAAAGAGTTTGATTCTTCCTGCATTTACTGATAATTTGATTTATGTGGTTGGCAAAACAACATAAAATGAAAATCACTACAAGATAGACTAATCTGAAAGAGTCACTATCTTCAGATAGTAGCATAAATAAAATTTAATAAGCGATCAATTCTAACTTGTGGTAGATGTGAATGGTCCTTACCAACAATGCATATAAAATTATTTGTTTCCAACAAGAGATCCTACTGCTTGACATTCCCAGTCCGAGTATGAAAAATAATTGAGAGTTTCATCATAAATATAGCTAACAATAATTGGGAGTTTCTCTTTACTTTTCTACAACATTTCTCCTGCCAAAAATCCCAATGTAAATGTGGCTACCAACACCCCCAGTGAAAGTGAAGGTAAGAGGGAAAAGAATAGCCCCAATGAAATCAGGGAAGTCTCAACTACATGGTGCCAATGATATGTATACTAGCCCTCTAATAGGCCTCATCTGAGGTCATACTTGGCACTAGACACAAATAATGTACAAACTCACTTATGCCTATAAAGTTGGTTATTTGGCTATCCAGGTTGGGTTCAGTCACTGTTGATCCTATGGATTTTTGGGACCGATTGATTCTAGAAGGAGGCGTTTGGTTCTCCATTCATCCCCATTTTGAATTTTTGTCAAGATGAGCTGCATGGTATACATGGATGGTATGCAGTTGCTATAATTTTTTGCCTTGAATCTGTAAGTTCATTTATCTCCTATGGCAATGCAGGACCCAAAAGAAGGGAACTAGTGGATGCAATTTGGGAGTGACTATGTGTTAGGCTACTGGCCTTCCTTCCTCTTCTTCATGGTTGATTTATTGAATTTTGTAAATAATTGTTATGCTCAGTCATTAATCAAATCAAATAACAAAGCAGATTCACTTTCAGAATCAGGGTAACCAAACAGTTTTTCAGATAGATTCACTTTCAGAATTAGGGTAACCAAACAGTTTTTCAGACAGATTCACTTTCAGAATCAGGGTAACCAAATGGTTTTTCAGACAGATTCACTTTCCAGAATCAGGGTAACCAAATGGTTTTTCAGACAGATTCACTTTCCAGAATCAAGGTAACCAAACAGTTTTTTTTTACGAATATGATTCTACAGAACCTGATTCCTACAGACTCATGACTCCCACAGAAGCGGATTCCAGGGAATTGCGGAACCAAACGCCACCTAAATGATTCTGGAGCTATAATTTTCCAAGCCCAATTTACCCCCCCCCCCTCTCTCCTACGCATGAACCTAATCCCACACCACCCGATTCCCCTAGTCCCTTTCCCTCTCACAAATCTCAAACCCCACCGAGCCCTTCCTCTTCTCAACAACAGATCCTTCCCCTAGATTCAGCTAGCTCTTCTTCAAAGTCAAGCTCCATCAAATCCACCCATTCCCCCCACCTCCCACTCATCCTATGGAACGTACCATCAAACCTAAATAGAATTTGAACCTCCTAGCCACCCGCCACCCCATCCCTCAAGCCCTACTTTATGCAATTCCTCTATTGAGGAGAACCCACATCCTACAGCATGGCCAACAATGATTCCAAATGGAGGGCTTCAATGAATGAAAGGTTTGATGCCTTACTTTGTAATGGCACTTGGACCCTTGTTCCACCTAACATGCTTACAATGTCATTCGCAACAAATGGGTGTTTTGTACCAAACAGAATGCAGTTGGATCTATTTCTCGCTATAAAGCTCAATTAGCAATGAAAGGGTTTACACAACAAGAGGGCATCGACTATTTTGACACCTTTAGCCCTGTACTGAAACCTACTCTACCCACACTATAGTAATCTTAAATAAGTGTCCTACGCCAACTTGACGTACATAATGCCTTCTTGAATGGTACCTTGGGTGAACAAGCCTACATGATACAACCACAAGGGTTCACCAATCCTACCTTCCCAATTACCTGCTTTTCTCATCTTCAACCTACTTTATACGAGTCAAAACAGGCCCCATGAGCTTGGGCTCATCGACTAGGTTATTTCTTAGCCTCACTTGGTTTTACAGCAGCTCCATCTGACATGAGGTGCTCATATTTATATCTAGTCTATGTTGACAACATTATCATCACTGGCACTAAACCTAATCAAAATGTTATTACTACACCTGGTACAGAGTTTGCAATCAAAGATCTAGGTGATTTTCATTACCTTCTTGGCATTGAAGCTACAAGGGAATCTTCGGGACTATATCTTTTTCAAACCAAGTATACTCTGAATCTTCTCAAGCAGACCAACATGGAAGCAACAAAAGATATGCCCACTCCATGTTTCACCTCTTCTTTATCAAGCACAAAGGGGGGCCCATTTTCTAATCCAACACTGTATAGTAGCACTGTGAGGGCCTCAGAGTACCTCACCTTGACCAGGCCAGACATTGGTTTCTTCATCAATAAAGTATGCCAATTTATGCATTCCCACTCCCACATAGGATCATTGGGCTATTGTCAAATGCATCTTGCATTACATTAAGGACTCTCTGGATCTAGTGTTTTTATAAGCCAATCCTTTACTCATCAACTCATGATTTCACTAATGTTGGCTGGGCAAGATACCCTAATTATTAGAGTGATCAGGACGATTTCAGACACTTAGATCCAAGCTTACAATCTTGGATTGAAAATTTTGCTTGTGGGGGCGTGTAAGAGATAATTATCATAGTTTTACTCAAACTTGATCTTCACATATATACCATCAAGATCCCACTCAAACTCAAAGAAGCACAACACTAACATGCAATCCATCTTAATTGTGTAATCTTAGTTTCAATCTATATTTCTTTTCTTGTGTTATTCATACTCCAACTCTTATAAAACAAATACTATAAATGAATCTACTAGCTCACATAAAGCTCATGGCCAATACAATTTTTTCTCTTTCAACTTTTAAACTCCATCACCCCATTCATCTTTCTGAAATTAAATCACTTCTCTTCAGTTATTCCCATACGGGGGTTCTCGTCCACGCAATAAAGGAGCACCCTTTTTCACTGGCATGTGAGATGTACACATTCCTTCCCAAAATAATTCTGATAAAAATCTTACCAAAAACAAATTCTGATAAAAATAAGATCATTTTAGATGCTTTTAGGTAAGTATCTTTTTAACCAAAGAAAAAAAAAGGGTAACTATCTCTTTTAATCTCTTTTAGATGCTTTTCCTTCAAAAACGGTGATTGACACATCAATTCATCGTAGTCATCGGTTTGGCATCTGGGGTTCATCCCAAGATGAGCAGACTCGTCATAGTCTACTTTCGTTGTCTCCCATGAAAGGAATCTAACATCAAAAAAGAAGTAAAAAGAAAAGAAAAGCCCCGAAAGTAAACAAAGCAAACCGTCAGTGTAAAGAAAATATTTTTTCTTTCCTCGTTACAGCTCAGGAGTTCTCTTTCGCATCGTACTAATATAAGTTTTTCCATATACAGTGTTGAGCTTCTATTCCAGAGAAGGTAAAGTTGAAAACCATAATCAGGTTCGGATCAGCTTTGAGCTTCAAATCTCTGCAACAATGAGGAAAGCTGTAGGTGCTATCATTTGTCTTTTGATCGTTATTATGGATATTGTAGCAGGAATGCTTGGAATCCAAGCCGAAAGCGCCCAGAACAAGGTGAGTGTATGTGTGCTCACTTCTGTATGTTCAGTAAATTTACAGGTGCATGGCCGAAAGCGAAAAGTCTCTCTGTGTCATTCTTTTCTTCTTTGGACATGCTTGATGCAGGTGAAGCATTTAAGAATGTGGATCTTCGAGTGTAGAGAACCAAGTGAAGATGCGTTCAAGTTAGGGTTAGCTGCAGCAGCAATTCTGGCTATAGCGCACGTAATTGCAAATTTACTGGGTGGTTGCATCTGTATCTATTCTAAAGATGAGTTAGAGAGATCTCCTCCCAACAGGCAATTAGCAGTGGCTTGCCTCTTCCTCTCGTGGTATGCTTCTCTTAGTTCTTATTTTCTTATTTTCTTCTTCTTCACCACCTCTCATTCACACACCAAACCCCCATCAGAAAAAGTTAAGTCTCGTCTCAATAATTTCTTTTTCAGTACAAATCTCCTCACAATAATTAAAGCTTGGGATATGGGTCACTTTGGACTTTTTTTGGGTCTTGCGAGACTTTTTTCCACTCTGTGGGTTATCTTGGAGTTCGAATCACTCATGGGTCCAAAATAGTCTACAAGTACATTGTCCTACCTGACGAGAAGATGATTTGAGCCCAAATTTTTTACGAATCCGGATCTTCTCCCCGTCGGGGGAGCACTCTCCTCCATGGCTTCCTGACCACAAACATTAGTGGGTCCCACTGGTGAAATTTTTTTTTTTTTTTTTCAAAAAGTGTTTTTCACCGTGGGCCCCACTGATGTGTGTGGTCAGAAAGCGTGGGGGGAGCACTTTTGTGCTCTCCGTACGGGTCGCTGATCCGGACTCATTTTTTACACCCATGACGTTGAATTTTTACCATTACACTACAGCTACAAAATGCAACATAGACAGTATTCATAATCCCACAACCCATGGTGTGGAGTTTAGATTTGTTTTGTTGTTGTTGGTTTTGGAAGGGAATTAAGTTTAAAAAACAACATTGATTAGTTGATTATGATGTGATATGTTACGATTTGTTTATATAATTTTGTACATATATTACCGATATGGATATGATAAATGTGTTGATCCAATTAATTGTTGGATATGATAAATGGGCGGATGATCTATTTGTCTTTTGAGATCAATGGACAACTTTGGCATCCTTAGTTAAAAGGTGTCCACTTAATACTAATAGGCACATTTGGTGTTTTTTAAAACCAAGATGTGTCTCCTTCCCTGTCTTTTCCACCAAAAGGTGTTTCTTTTCGCCAAGCAGCTTTATTTCTCTATAAATAAATGATCACTTGTCAACACAGAGCTGTTCTAGTGGTTAAAACCAACACCTCTTAATGAAAAGGTCGTGAGTTTGACTCTCGCTGAGACATTAATATCCGCATCCCCCTGGCTTAATAAAGCCCTTTTGTACCAAAAAAAAAAAATGATCACTCCTAGGGTCTATGGTGAGAAGACATGTCTCTTCCACTTAGAGGAGTGTCCTTTCTCCAAGAGGTTTTATTTCTCTATAAATAGAGGATCACTCCAAGGATCCAAGTAGCGGTGTCAACGGTGCGGTTTGGGGTGGTTTTGGGCTGAAAAACACCTAGCTCAAACACGGCTCAAACACGGCTTATTAACAAAATAACGGTTTCGGGCCGGTTTTGGTTTGATGCGGTTTGGGTTCGGGCTAATTAACGGTTTAGGCTAACGGTTTAGATTCGGGTTGACAAGAAGAAACAATTGAGCATCCTACAACAAAAGTGAAAATTATATGGAAAGCAAAGTTACTATTGGTCAATTTCCATTAAAAAAAAAAGCCCACCTATTCTATAGAAATCAAGAACCTAGATATTAAGTAGTAAAATGACTATTTGATCTTTGATTCATGCTTAATTTTTTTAATTGTCTATACCAACTACCTAATGGTAATATAATGATTCAAATACTATTTAATGTAAATTACAAAACGGGTTATAATGGGTTGTGGTTCGGTTTTTGGTTGGTGTGGGCTCCACAACCTTCAGCCCAATTATGGACCATTAAAGTTCGGTTCGAGCCGGTTTTGGCTATAACGGGCCAATGCGGTTTGGTTTTAACAGTTCAGGCTATAAATTGACACCCCTAGATCTAAGGTTGGAATCTCTCTCTCTCTAATCTGTCTTTCTCAAGGAAGACATGGCTCTTCCACTAGGAGGCGTTTCCTTTTACCAACAGGTTTTATTTCTTTATAAATAGAGACATGTCTCCACATTATGCTATCTATTATAAATAGAGCACTACCTTGAAGAATTCATTAAGGAGGTTATTAGTAAACTTCTGTTATTAGTAAACGAAGTGCTCATGTACTTTAAGAAGCTACTATGGCTGTTGTATTTTGGAGGCCAATTCGGATTCATTCTGAAAATGCTACTACGGAGATCTATGGTCTTAAGGAACTGTCTACTAACACACCTTAACCCAAACATCTTGTTATTTTCTATATTTTCTTAATACAATTGCCCAAGTAAATCTTGATATCTCTTTTATTTTGGAAAAAAAAAAAAAAAAAAAAGGAGAGCAAAAAAATATTTTCTTTTTTATTCCTAGTAGTTTTTCAGTTGGGTTCAAATAAGGACAAAGTTTAACACTCCATAGGATATGAGTCCCACATCTCGGGAGGTGGGTCTGGAGTGGACTCATGGACTTTGGATCTCTTGTAAAGCAAATCCAGTGTAGTGTGTTAGTTTGGGTCTTCCTTAAGAAAAGGTTGTTATATATAAAGTCTTAATCTTCTGTCAAATACATTCAAATTTTCACGCAAATAGAAAACATGTTATGCATTTCTTTCCTTAGCCTTTCTTGGAAAAGTTATCGCAAGTTTATTCAAGACTCTTTTAGCTAAGCTGTGTTTGGTGGGAAAAGAACGAATAGAAATGGGGAGAGGAATGCTTAAAAGTTTGTATGTCTATCTAATCATATTTGGGTTGGTGGATCAGGGTAATGGTAATTATTGGATTCGCGATGCTGATCATAGGGGCGTTAGCAAACTCAAAATCAAGGGCCTCCTGTGGATTTTCACATCATCATTTCCTGTCCATTGGAGGTATAGTGTGCTTTGCTCATGGACTCTTTTGTGTTGCTTATTTTGTTGCTGCCAATGCCACCGGGGGAGAAGAAAAGTAGAATTGCAGAGAATAGCGGATCGGAGGTGTAATGAAATGCCCCATGTGTAGTGCCAATGTTCAACCCTTGAGGCCTTGACCCTTAAAATATTTTGTTAACAACCATGAGATAGAGAAGACATTTCATACTACTATATAAAAGTACAATTTTCCTCAGAATTTCTGCAACCAGTGGCCTTAATCGTTTCACAGATGAAGGGGTAAAACCCTTCCATCTGTCATTCTGTTTAGTTTTCTTTATTATGTTTTTTCTTTTCCTTTCTTTTCAAGTTCCCTGGCTCCAAATGCAACTCCCGTGCTCAGAGAATTTGCTCTTAAACATCAAATGGGGCAAGATTTACATGGTGGATTCACAGGAGATAATTGTGGTTTTAACGAAGGTTTTGTTCAATTTAGTTGTCCACCTTTGTGCATGTTCAAGTCCGCTTCAATGTGTGTTTCTACATTCCTTTGCTTATATCTGTGTTTTTTCAAGTTTTCCATCATTTAAAGATTGATATCAAGGATTGGAAAGTATAGGCGATGCGAGACCTCACTTACAACAAAGATGGTGAATATTGTGTTCCCATGGGTCCTGGCAATGGCAGAACACTTCCCTCAACCACCACCGCGTGTAGCAGCTTCTTCATTGATCCTCTCAATTGATGATGATGTTGACGTGGAAGATTCGGGATTAAATCCTTGACGGCCGAAATTGGGGTGGCCATCCAGCAGCCGCGCTGGATAGCTACCACGTGTCCATCCAAAAAATCCTAATCGTTGGTTGATTACAAACCTGTTTCTCTATAAACCGGCTAATAAACCCAGTTTTAAAACCAAATCGGTTTTGGTTTATCCAACCAAATCACTATAGCTCGACTCAATATTTCCACCTGCGGCGCCCTTGGGTGCTGCAATTCTCGGAATGCAAGCTACAGTAGCCTTGGATGTATTCTTGGTTCAGGCCTCAGCGAAGATAATCCTTTCTCATTTCTTAGGCCTCGTCCTCTCACTGGAGCTACTGCGCTCAGTGACACTCCCGACCACTAAAGCTGTTCCAATTCCCAGAATTGCCTAAGCATCTACAACTTCCTGGTAAAGGGAATTAGTTCTAGATGCCTTCTGTAAAGGAAATATGTTTGTAGTCCGACTTCAACATGAGGAATGTGGATTTGATTGCATGGAATTTAAATAGACATTTGGTGTTCTTTTTGCCCTTGAAGTAGCCGCGAGACCCAGCAGCCATTACTCCTCATGCTCTCTTTCTCAGCTATTTTTAGCCCAAGGTGGCAAACCCACAGACCCAGAAATCTACCCTTGTCCAACAGGTTAATTCTGAATCCCAATTCCCAAACACACACACACACACGTAGTCAAATTTTGGTTTTACTCAATGTCTTTGTTGGTGAAATAAAATGAACTGGTGCTGGTCAGTGAGGGTGAGCCCAAGGGCGTGGAGGGGACCGTAGCCGTAATTGTGAGTGCCATTGAGTTCGAGTGAAAGGGAACGGTGGAGGTTGAAGCTGGCTCTAGCAAGTTTCGAAATGGGTTTGTTGTCGCACCAGTCGAGGGCAAGGAACCCACTTGCCTTACCTGATGTAGCACAAGCGATCGATGATTTCTCTACAAGAGTGACTATTGCTCCCTTTTTGGCCAAGAAATAAGCACAACAGACCCCGATGACTCCACCTCCACATACCACCACTCTCTTCTGCTGCTGCTGCTTCTTTTTGTCATCCATTGGTGTCCTTGTTGTCGGGGACGATGATGGGGACGGTGGTTCTAAAACTAAACCAACTAAACCGTTGGCTTAGTTTCAGAACCGGTTCACATTTACCAATTTATAGAAAAATATATCAAACGATTAGGATTTTTTGGATGGACACGTGTCCCAATTTCGGCCGCCGAGGATTTAATCCCGGAAGATTCCCAAGGTCAAATGGCTGTTCTACTATTGAATTCAAAATTCAAAAAATGATAGTCGTTGGGGATTTGGTGGTTATAACTCCCTCAAAATTTGGGATTAACTAAGGTGGTTATAACTTCCCAACTTTTAGCAACATTTTGGGTGAAGGATAAGCTAGAAGCGGTTACTCAGGGTTATCTTCCAATGGATGTTCAACATTTAGTTCATGTAAAGCATATTATTGTGCCGTTGGATTTTGTGTTTTAATTATGTTCCAAGAATGTCTATATGTGTAACAGACTCCCCAGTTTGGAGGGTCCGGTCTCTTCTTCCTTGTATGACTGTTTGACCAATTCCACTCCTTGGTTGTTGGGTATTTTGTAGGGCTACAACTGGGCTAGGCCGGGCCGGGCTTTTGCAAGCCCAAGCCTAGCCCTATATGTTTTAAATATGAGCCCATTCCCGTTATGACCTTAGTTTAGGGCCAATGATTATTGTCCCTGACCGTAAGCCCTACAGGGCCAAGTCAAGCCCATTCCTGCCCTAATTGGTCCTAATTGGGCCGGGTTGGGATGGGTTGGCCTTAATTGGCCCTAATTGGCCCTAGCCTTGACCCTGATTAGCCCTGATTGGCCCTGTCCCTAGCCTTGATTGGCCTTGATTGGCCCTGTCCCTGGCCCTAATTGGCCCTGACCCTGATTAGCCTTGTCTTTGGCCCTGATTGACCCTATCTTGGCCCTAGCTTTAATTGGTCTTATCCTTGAACCTAAAATATCAAATGTAAATTCATAAAAATAAATAATAATAATAATAATAATAATAATAATAATAATAATAATAGTATAAATGATAAAATTCCTAATAATATAAGATGATTCAAGCTCATACAAAATGATAAAATAGTCAATAAGTTGATATTTTTGCTTTAAACATAAATAAATTCATATTCCATAATTCTATATTAATCTCTGAAAGTCTCTCATTGCTTTGATGATGGAAATTGAAAACCCCTCCCATTACATTGGTGATGGAAATTAAGGGTGTCAATTGCGTACCGAAACCTTTTAACCATACCGAATCGCGTCGTCTAAAACCGCACCCGTACCGTACCGTTCAAAATTCGGTACGATACGTACCGAAATCGAATTTCTTCGGTGCGGTTCCGGTTTTAGGTACTCATACCTTCGGTACGTACAGAAACCGTACCGAATTGGTTGGTACCGTACCAAATTAATAGATAGAAATTGTAATTTTACAATTAAAACACTTAACCTTTTCCCTATCCCTAATTCCCTATTTCAATTTTTCGTTTCATCATTCACTTCTCTTCTTAGATTTACTTGTTTTGTCTCTATTAATTAGTTTTATTTTCTTTATCTATGTTAATTTCAAATTATATCGATTTGGTTGATCACAATTTCATTAGGATCTTAATGAACTAATAACAAAAGTGGCATAAGTTCCTTTGTACCAAAATTGTACCGCACTAGATACCGTATTTAAACCATTTTCCTGTACCGATTTTATACCGAAAACGTACCGAACTGTTTTTGTAAATACTGAAACCGTACCGTACCGTTTTTGTAAATACCGAAACCGTACCGTTTAAATTCGGTACGGTACGGTTCTGGTTTTCAATATTCAAAGTTGGTAACGCATCGAATTACTAAAACCGTACCAATTGACACCCTTAATGGAAATTGAAAACCCCTCCCATTGATATCCTTATTCCCAAAAAAAAAAATAATAATAATCATATTCAAAATTTTGTTAACAAGTAAATCAACAATAATTTAGTATTGATATTTTTTTTGTAGTTAAAGAAAATTATATTTTAGTTACAAACATAGCTATTTGTCCTTAATAAAAAAAAAAATTTCTTCTGAAATATCACATTGGAGGCAAAACAAAGATGTCAATATTCATGATGAGAAGTTGGGATGTAGATTTGTTAGATATTAATTCTTTATATACTAGCTTTTATTATTTATAATATATTTTCTCGCCTTAGTCCAAAAAAAAAATCAATGATTTTTTGGAACTAAAAATGACTTAGTTCGAAAAATAAAATATATAAAAAGTGAACTCATAGTCTAATATGATCAAAATGACTGAAGGTTAAAGTCGAGACTCATAGTTATATCAATGTTAATGTGAAGATTAGGGTAAAAATCTAATATCATGGTCAAATTAATATTAAGACTAGAGCCAAAATTAGGGTCAGAATCGGGCCAAAATCAGGTGGATGCTTATTACATTGGTAATGAAAATATAATTTATTTTTATTAATTTTTTACAAAACATGATCATGTTTTTAAAATTTGACACTTGTAAAATATTCACCCATGTGGATTATAATTAATTCATCTCCATATGGGTGGAGGGTCCTGACTCAAATCAGGGCCAAAATCATGGGCCTAGATCAAGGCCAAGATTAGGGCCAATATCAAGGGTAGGATCAAGGCCAAGATCAGGGTCAGAATCAAGGCCAAAATCAAGGCCAGGATCAGGGTCGAGATCAGGGTCAAAATCAAGGCCATGATCAGGGTCGAGATCAGGGTCAAAATCAAGGCTAGAATCAGGGCCAGAATCAAGGTCAAAATCAAGGCCAAGATCAGGGCCAAGATTAGGGCCAAGATTAAGGCCGAAATCAGGGACAGGCCGGGATGGGCGGGCCAGAGAGTAATCCCAGGCCCGCCCTTGGCCATAGTTCAGGGCTAGAATATTTTGGCCCTAACCTACCCTTAGGGCCAAAATCTTTAGCCCAAGCCCTATTCGGGCTCGGGGCGGGATTAGGGTGGGTCAGGGCCACCAGGGCCAAATTTGCACCCCTAGTATTTTTTCCTCCAAGTGTTTATACACGGTAGTATTAATAAATTATTATTTACCCAAAAAAATTTGTCCCTATTAATATTCAATAGATGCATCTAAATGCATCTCTACTATCCTTTCAAAGAAATATTTGCCAAAAAAGTCGCAGCTCTTTCCTTCCAACAAGTGCTTCTCTTGACAACTACCCATTCAATCAAAGGAATAGTTGCCAAAATTGGCGACTGTCTCTCAGTAGAGGAAATAAGATTTATATCTTGTTAATTATAGTAGGTGGGTCCCACTATAATTTGCGCCAGAGGTGGCAGCAAAGCAGTTACGTAGTCTAGGATGACTACTCCTCTATTTAGTTGAGTTTAAGCAGGACTCTGATTTTGTTTTCCTTCACTTAGTTGAGTTTAGTAAAACTCTAATAAAAGAATTAAGGTTGAGGGAAAATATTATAAATAGAAGGATGGAATACAAAAAGTATGATTGAACAAGTACTCTCCTTTGCTCTGTGAATTCTCTTTGGAGAAAAGCTAATCTTGAACCTCCATCATTGTGGTTATCAATTTGGAAACGTGAAAATCACCTACAGAGTACAACAACAACAACAACAACAACAACAATAAGCCTTTTCCCAACTAAATGGGGTCGGCTACATGGATTCTTGCCCTCCAATCGGTTCTGTTCAAGGCCATGCTAGATACAAGGCCTAAGCTATACATATCATTTCTCACCACTTCTCCTAAGGTTATCTTAGGTCTACCCCTAGCTCTTCTAGTTCCTTTAATATGGATTATACCACTTCTCCGAACAGGAGCATTTATAGGTCTCCGTTGAACGTGGCCGTGCCACCTCAAACGACTTTCTCTAAGCTTATCACTTATGGGAGCAACTCCCAGACCAACTCTAATATGATCGTTTCTTATCTTATCCATCCTAGTCTTGCCACTCATCCATCTTAGCATCCTCATTTCTGCTACACTGAGTTTATCTATATGATTCTTTTTAACAGCCCAACACTCTGTGTCACATCCACCCAGCCGGTACCCTATCTGGCATACCCGGGATGTGATCCACAGCCCCGCAGATCCATAGTTCAGGGACCACATAATCCACATCGACGATAATACAATCATGAACAGATAATAATCATAAACTGACAATGAATGATCATGGAATTCAAAAATAAGGTGTCAGACATAATCAGAGTGCGGAAATAAATATCAAATCAGGTAACTTAAGAAGGCAGTGGGCGGAATCCACTCCTTCACCAAACGGAAGTGAGGTCAAAATTTAGTTAAGTACAAGTCTCAAGTTATGAAGATAAATTAAAGTTATTACAATTCTTCTAAGTTTAACTGTCACAAAAAGAAGTAGTAACTACTCATAAGTCTCCTCCACAATGGATATGTCCTCCTCAAAAGTGAGGACCATGGAGATCCAACATGACTGCTCCCATACAACTCCAGGGCTAACCCTGGTACGCCGGGTGATCTTCTTCGGTATGGTCACCGAAGTCTTCAGTGTAGCTAGCCTCCGGATAGTAGTATGAGGTATCCGGGTCCGTCTCGGGGAGGGTGCCATCGGAGTAATCACACCGTAGAATAGCCTAACAAAATATTGCAACAGAAAAGGAATGAGTTCAAAAGAACTCAGCAAGGAAGTTATCCTTTCACACATAAACCACAAGATAATCATAAAATGATGCAGATGATATGAGGCATATAATGCAATATGACTTTATTCTAAGTATGCTGGTCATCTATGGTAGACATGCTTTAAGTCATAGCACCATACTTCTTTGGGTAGTCTCGGTCACTCATCACCGGGGTGACTTGGGTCCGCGATCCCTCTCGGACAAATCCATGGTTGGGGGTGTCGGTCACCGCTCTCTCACATCACCGTTTGGTCTAAGTATTGGCGCATGTCGGGGTATAGCCTAGCCCAATGCAAGTCATCTACTTAATCATATCATGCCGGTTCCAGATACTTCCATTCCTCCCCTCTAGGGATCCTTTCCGGTATCTTTCACACTAGAGTCACGGATATTACTCACCGGACTCATCAACCCTATTGGTCATCCACAAATGGTAAACGGGAAGCTCTCACGTCCCTCTCACGGATCATTTCACCGGTCTTGAGTGCCCGTGAGCCCAAGTCTAGCCATTTGTAACCCTACCAATAAATGGCCCCTTTCGGGTAATCGTAATGCAATTTATGTCCTCTCACGGGGTGGATACCGGTCTTGAGCGCCCACAAATCCACACTACTACCACGGGTTGTTCGGTCTCAATGCCCTTCCGAATCGGGTCTGATATGATAGGGACATCCTAGCCATACATCTAGACAAATCCTATGCATGTCATTCAATAACCCGGGAAAGCGTCAATGGACACCTTCGGAGAACATCCCATACTATTCCCTCCGATGTCCAAGGACAGAAGCACCAGTAGGGTACCCCTCAATCCCAAGTTATACTTAAGCAATCACATGCCCAAGTTCATCATATCAGTTCACAAGATACAACGTCATAGTAAACATTCGATTCATGACATAAGTCATCATATATTGAAATTGATAAACATGATACAACATTGAAGTAATGCAATGTAAACACCAAGCTACTGTTAAAATACATATGTAGCAAGTCTAACATGATAAGGACATGAATTAGAAACTATATTTACTAGGATAGGAATACCAAGTCAAGATTTCCATATCCTAGGTAATTACGTCGATAACTATCCTTACCTTGAATCGGAGAAGAGAATGGTCCAAGATCACAAGCAGTGGCCCAAATAGTCTTAAAGTCCTAAACAAGCATATATGAAAGGTTAGAGAAGAAATCAGAACAATCGGAGATCAAACGAATTAGAACTGGGCAAAAGTTGCTGACAGCAACTCTATTGGTCGATACATTTGGTCGATAGTATCGACCAATTCAATTTCAGGACAGCAAGCTGGCTTTTCGGATTCTTGCCCAGATTTGGTCTTCCTGGTCTCGGATTGACATGAAACTTGGAGGATAGTCTAGGCACCACATGGGGACACTAATTATCAAGAAACTTTCATAATCCAATGGTCCATTTGGAAATCCCCAAATTGACATATTAAGGTTAAGAGTTGTAGATCATAGCATTGGCTATAACTCAATGCAAATTAGGGGAAAACATGGGGGATTAGGTAGGGAATCGTTTAGAAGCAACATGGAGCACATATGCAAGGTATAGATTAAGTAAATCACGAGCTTCATCTCATTTTTGGTAAATAAAGCAAGTTGGTAAGCAATAAATCATGGAAATGTGTAGTCAATGATCATGAGGTGAATCAATCATAGTCACATCGGTGAAAACATCATTGTGTGGGGTTTAGAAGGTTCATGGCAAGGTGTATGCAAGGTTGCAGCACCTTGACCATGGTCCCAACAGTAAAATAGAGAAAAGATGAGTAAGAAAGTGATTAGGAGAGAGAGTCATACCTTTAAAGTGGAACAAGAAGGTAGGAATAAGTGATTGGCAATGATTGATGAAGAAGATGCTTCACCACTACCAAGGAGGAGTTCTTGGGAGGCTCTCTCACGTTCCCAGATGTTAAA
Source organism: Hakea prostrata (assembly GCF_041222555.1). Lineage (NCBI taxonomy): Eukaryota > Viridiplantae > Streptophyta > Magnoliopsida > Proteales > Proteaceae > Hakea > Hakea prostrata. The sequence goes on from NC_142600.1 coordinate 32,052,320, forward strand.
GACACGAGGATAGGGCTCCAGTCTCAAGGAATAAATAATTAGAAAAGAATATTCTAAGAATCTTTAAATCGGGCTCAATGAGACTTGTTGGTCGATACCTTTGGTCGATGGTATCGACCAATAGTATCGACCAAAACAAACTCTGCAGAATTTTACAGAATAGTACAGCAACTTTAGGTGCGGACTGTAAAACCCAGCCCTAACCTTGACCCGGAAACCTTGTTATTTGTAGGTCCGATGACCCGAAGTAAAGTAAGAAGTCAGCTTTGGGCCATCCCAGTAGAAGACTTGGTGTCTGGCTTTGAATCCATGAAAGTTGATGATGAGGTTCTATTTATGGAAACTGAATCCTGATGAAGATCTAATTAGTTGATGGACTTGGAGTGCTCTCTATCTTGGTTTGAAGGCATTTCTACCTATTAGGTAAGTCACTTGACTTGTGTGCAAAACCCCTTTAAGATTGGATTTGATCTGGACCTTCAATTCCCTGTTTTGGTCTTGCTGTCAGCATTGGTCGACTGATTGGTCGACTGGGCCAGTCGACCAATCCACTCGACCAATGAGTGCTGTCTTTGGCAATTAGGTTGTTCTTGCTCTATTTAAGTCCAATCTCGAGTCCACTTCGTATTTGCTGCCTCCAAACTCTCTGGAGCACGAACCAAAGACCTCTGCAAGTCATCTCTCTTGCATCCTTGGTGTTTTCTTGACGGATCTTCGTCGAAACTCTTCTTTTTGCATCAAAAGGTATGTCTACTCTCTCTTCTTCTCCTCCATCTTTGTTTTTCTTTCCTTTTTGAGTTGAGACAGTAGAAGAGATGCTGCATTCTCTGTTGCAAACATCTCTGAACATGTTCTCATGATCATCCTAAGGATTTGAGGCTAGAACAATGATCTTAACCATGATCATTGCAAGCTTTTGAAGGAATCATGATCAAACCATGATCTAATCTCTGTTAAACTTCTAATCTGAATTCTGATCTCTTTGGATCTTCTATGTTGATCATGTTAGTAGTTAATTACTGTGTTTTCTTTCCATGATCCATAATCTATAGATTTCTAGTTGTTCTCTTCTACCATACTATGTGTTCTTCATGATGCATGGTAGTTACATATATGGTAGGTTTTATTTCCTTATTTAGATTTATACTTCTAAGCCTTATTCCATGAAGATCTATGTATGTTTTCATGATACCATTACCGAAAGCAATGATCCATCCTCCTATTGTTCTTGTCTTTGTTTTCTATTTCAAATTCATCAAGATCCATGGTTGAGTTAATTATGGTAACTTTTTGTTTCCTAATTTGGATCTTGATACCTTGATTGGATTAGTGTTTTGAGGTCCCCTATTTGTTAGAATACTACTGATGTAGTCTACCCCTTGATTAGTACCCTTTTGAACCACCAAATTCGGATTTCATATCTTAAAACTCTGATTTTATAGGCTACTGTCTGCATTGGTCGACTGATTGGTCGACTGGACCACTCGACCAATCCACTCGACCAATGAGTACAGCAACTCCAGATTTGGTCTGTTTCGGATGTTTTGATATCTTTGCTGTTAGGGATCTTTCCTAATATGTTGTATATACTTGTTTAGGACCTTCTTCTCAAGTTTGCCAAGATCTTACTTGATTTCTTAGGATTCCTTTGCGAGTTATAAAAGGTAAGGATGGTTATTTCCTTAATTACATAGATAGCATGAATCTAGTTTCTATATTTGAATATCATTGATATGATTCCTAAATTAGATTCTTACAATGATATACTACTGTTGCATAACTTTGATTACAGTAGCATTATTTATTCATGTTGAATTGATTCATATATGATTTACTTACCTATTATATACAAGTGATTGTACTTATTGATTTCTTTCCATATATGAAGTTACCATATATGTGATGATATGAATTGATGCATGTGTATGCTTAAGTATGGTTTGGAAAGGAGAGGTGTCCTTTCGACACTTCTGTCCTTGGACTACTACGGGAATATTATGGGATGTTTCCGGAGATGCCCTCTGGACACCTTCCTACACTTTGTTGGATGACATATCTAGGATTTGTCTAGTAGTGTTTGGCTAGGATGTCCTGTTATGTCGGACCCTAATCGGAGGGGTATTGAGACCGAACGACCCGTGGTAGCAATGGGGATTCATGGGCGCTCAAGACCGGTAACCAACCCGTGAGAGGACAGGAATCACATTGTGGGGGCCATTTATTGGTAGGGTTGCATATGATTAGACTTGGGCTCACGGGCGCTTAAGACCGGTAACCAACCCGTGAGAGGACGTGAGAGCTTCCCGTTTACCATATGTGGATGATCAATAGGGTTGATGAGTCCGTAGTCCGAGTTGGTCGGTGCCATAGGATACGCTGACTCTAGTGTGAAGGATACCGGAAAGGATCGTCAGGGACGAGGAATGGAAGTATCTGGGATCCGACTTGATGTAACTAAGTAGAAGACTTGCATTTGGCTAGGTTTTACCCCGACATGCGCCGATTACTTATACCAAATGGTTGTGAGAGAGTGTGTTGACTTAACCCCCTGCCATGGTTTGTCCTGAGGGATGAAGGACCCTTTACCAATCGGCTGCTCAAGACCGGTGAAATGATCCGTGAGAGAATCCAAGATATCTTAAATGGTTGAGGATGTGAGTGGACTTTCCTAAAGAAGTACGGTGCTATGACTTAAAGCATGTCTGCCAATAGAGACCAGCATACATAGAGTTAGATTCATTCATTCATTGCTTGTCTCATATCATATTGTATTTATGTTTGTTCCGGAATTCCGCCATTTATGTTATTATGGATTTTTAATCGCCTTCTTGAGTTTCTTTGAAACTCGTTCCTTTATTGTACAATGTTGTTAGACTATCCTGCCAGTCTTGAGTACTATGACGGTCCCTATGAAGAAGCGCAAGGCGAAGAGGCGTATCTCCGGGAAGGTGATTGCGGTTACCACAATTACTCTGAAGATTCCGCGAGTGGTTATGCTCCGTACGATGCTTAGTCCGACCATTGAGTGGAAGCGTCCTTGTGCTATTTACGAGATTTACACTTACAAGGATGTTGTCTATAAAGTGGAGAACAATTTAGTTACCCAATGTACTAGTTACTGGGATTAGGTTTTGTCTAGTTTATTCTTTTAGAGCTACTTTTCCGCTGGTTGTAAAGTGGGATTTTTGCCTCGCTTTACTTATCTTGTTTGATACTCCGATTATATCTATTATTCTGATTCATTTATGATTCATTCTTTCTTTATTGGATCTATGATTTATCTTCCGCACTTTTATTATGATTGTTCATGATTATGTTATTGTTTATGTGGGAGGTTGATCACTCGATACCTGATCTTCGGGCTGTGGATCACACTCTCGGGTATGCCGGATAGGGTACCGGTTGGGAGGGCGTGATGATTGGTATCGAGCCCAAGCTTCGAGGAGATCCTAACCACAAAAGACAACAATCTGAACATTCTCGAGTCATTGATCTGAAATGACTCTTCTACTCTTAGAAGTGAATAATAGAACACCTGAATTAGAAACTTGACCTTTGAGGCATAACAGAACATTTCTGAATAACATACCATAATTATACTTGAATAAATGTCACTAATGCAAGGAAAAGAAAGGTGCATAACATACAATAATTAAAGAGAAACAAAATGAACTTCATTAATTTCAAAGGTTTTTTACAACGATTACATCTGAAATGCATAAATGGAAATCCTAAGGTACGGTCTATCTAGGTGATCTGCTCCGATCTCTCGTATGCTCCGAACTCCTCTGCTAGCCGAGTCACCCGATGCTCTATCCTATCCCGTCGTGACTCCATCCTCTCGTACATCTGCTCCTGTCCGACCTCCATTCTCTCTAGCATGGAAGTCATCGATCTCATCTGTGCACCAAGATCTGAAGTCTTCGGAACTGCATGCGAAGGGCCACCTACCTCGAAGTGTGATGAAGGAAACTCGTGATGCACAAGCTCAGCCTCGCGCATATCTGCATCATCTCCGGCCTGATCATCACTATCGGGACCGATATCCTCTCCTCCATCCTCTGATCCCCGATCCTCATCCTCCGATTCATCATCATCCTCACCCTCTGGACCAGGAGATCTCTCCGATCGCTGTAGTCTCATCCGACGAATGGTCCGAGTCCCAATAGGGTATCCGTGTGATCTAGTGTCCACTGGTGTATCCTCGAAACTCACCCCGAAATGCCTAAAGATCAAAGTCAGAAGCCTCCCATAGCAAAGGTTCCGCATGCTAGGCCGCAGAACTAAGTCCAGCATGACCTGCTGAATGATGTAGGAGAGATCGATCTCGAAGCCCATGTAGATGCGGTAGATGACTAAGGCCTCCATCACTGTGACCCGATGGTGATGTCCGGCTTTCGGCATGATGTTTCGGCCGACTATGCGACCGATAATACGTGCAGAACCCGTCATCCATCCGCTAGTCCACGGTGTGAAGCATCGACGGCTATCCCATAGCGTAGAGCATATCTCGCGAAGCTCGTACGGCATTAGATGGCTGTCCGGATCTGCTCCTCTGCGGTATCCACACACACCGCTGTGTGGATAGTAAGGAACCCGCAAGATCTCAGCCGGTGTCCGGGTAGAGAAGCGAATCTGAGTCTGGAAGACCACTGCTCCCGAGGACAAGTCTAAGTGGATGTCCTTGGCCTCGAGCCTCCTCAGTGTAAGTAAGGTTGCTGAAGAACAACCTCACTAGTTCCGGGTATACCGGTAGATCCTCGGTGAAGAGATGAGTCCACTGTAATGTGTCGAACCTCTGCCAAATCCTAAAGGCTCTAAGCTGGCGTAAGTGAAGTAGACGTCCCATCTCGATGTTGCGATGGCTGAAGTAGGCCTCGTACGGGAACTCGGCCTGAGGTGTGTCAAACATGTCTGGTCTCCTAACCTCCTGTCTAGGCTCGAAAGGAACCCGACCTCTGCCCCTAAGAGCACCTACGATGCGACCACGACCTCTACCTCGTCCTCGCCCTCCCCTTTGCATAGTGTATCTGTGAAAGAGACAAGAGACAATTCCAATTAGTGCTATTTTAAGATTTGAGCCAAAAGGGTATTTTAGTAATTTTTTCGGAAAATTTCAAATTTGGGGGAAATTTGATTTGAACATACTAGCATGTGCGCAATACTTGGAATTTCATGTCTATGAAGTTTGTTTGATGAAAATCGATCGAAAACTTGGATTAAAGCGAAAAATTCAGCAAGAAGGAAATTTGGGGATTTTGCAATTTAGGTCAAAATTGGATTTTTGAAAAGTTGAAATTGGTTAAATCAAATTGTATGGACCTATCTACAATGTCATCTTGAGCATGTAGCATTTGATCTCGTGCGAAAATTTCAAGCGGTTTGAGAGAAAACGAAATTTTTCTAAAGATATCGATTTCGGTATAAAACTTTGCGAGATGAGCACCAATGTGTTAAAACTTGTTGTCTATGCATGACATTGTGTTTAAAACCTAGGGAATATGTTTCTAAGCATTCCTAAGCATGCTTTCTAGCATTGGATACAAGTAAAGCATGGTTTTATTGAAATGCAAGCATGAGAAGATGAAAATGGAAGGAATATTGAGAGGTTTACCTTGTTTGTGAAGATGGTGTGTTGTGGTGTTGTTGTTGAAGCACTAAATCACCTCAAGAACACTTGTGGGAACTCTTGGAGATTTTCCCTAGAGCTCTCTCACCTTTGGAAGAAGTTAGAATGAGGTTGGAATGTGAAAATGAGGCTTATAATGCGAGTTTTCGCATTGCATGTCGCATTGGTCGACTCATTGGTCGATCGGGTCACTCGACCAATCACTCGACCAATGGTCACAGTGACCTCATTTGCTGTTGAATTTTTGGAAAATGTGATTTTTTGCCTTATGGAATATTGTTTGATGACTATATGGATATATTTGAGCATGATTTAAGTTTTCAAATCATTTGGACTTGTGGTTTATGTTGAATCTTCGAAATTCGGTATTTTGATGTTCTCGGTTTTTGCAGAATGGTTACTCCGAGAAGTGGGCGTGGTGAATCCAGTGGTCATGGAGGTGGTGAAATACCTCGGGGAGGTGGTGAAGTACCTCATGGAGGTGGTGAGATACCAAATGTTGATCGGGGTACTCATGAGATCCCCGGTGCCCCGAATGTTGGAAGTTTCGAGAGATATTGCCAATATTATGGGCACTATGATGCGACGACAAGCGGCTCGGTTCAACCAGATGTTGGTGGGTTTCATGACTCTGCATAATGAGACCCGGGCTGGTGCTAATGTGAATCCTCATGCCGCGATCCCGAATGCGGGAGGTTTAGCTGGAACTCCTCATACTCGCTTGATGGAGAGTTTTCCCAAGATGCAAGTACCCACTTTTACTGGAGTTACCAAGGACCCCTTGTTTCCTAACAAGTGGCTTCGTGAGTTGGAGAAGGCTTTCCGACATCTGCAATGCTCGGAAGCTCGAAAGATTTTGTTTGCTGAGCGAAGTTGCAACAAGAAGCCGATGCATGGTGGATCTCCACTCGTCCTGTTTTGGAAGGTTTGCATGCGGGAGTTGTAACTTGGGAGTTATTCAAAGAGGCTTTTTGTATGAACTACTTTCCCGAGGCGGTGAAGGATGCGAAGGAAGCTGAGTTTATGATTCGACTCAAGGAACTCTGTCTGTGTTGGAGTACCAACGAAGTTCGAGGAGCTTCATTTCTTTGCTCCAGATTCTTTGAAGGAAGACCTCGCCAAAGCAAAGAAGTTCTTCAAAGGACTCGCGCCCTGCCATTAAAGCTTACCTCACGGTCCCAGCCTATAGTGAGCTATGCTCAAGTGGTGCGAACTCGAAGAAGTTGGAAGAAACGAGAGAAGGAAAGTGCTCGTGTGCAAAAGCCTTGGCAGTCAAGGAATTCTGGTTTGGTGGATCGTAATGACCGTCGTTTTGTGAGACCTACACCCTACCCCACTCCTACCTTTCGGGCTAAGAGTGTAGGTCGAACACGGGTTTTCAGCAGCCCGGCCGGTTTAGACAAGATGGCGGAAACCGACCACCAGCAAGTGCAAGTGCAAGTGCAAGTGCAAGGCCTTTTGTTCGAAGCCCTCTGTTGCAGCCACCCCCGTTGGATCCAAAGCAATCCTGTTTGCTTCTACCGCAAGCAAGCTGGTCATTTTGCTCGTGCTCTGTCCGAAGCGGCCCGCCCAGCAGCCTGCCCCATGGTGAAGAGTGCTCCTGCTCCTCCCTCTCGGTAGAGTTTTCAGTATTTCCAGTCTTGAGCAGGATCCAAGCCATGATGTGATTACAGGTACATTGTTAGTCGCTTCTATTTCTGCATTTGTCTTATTTGATACGGGTGCATCTCATTCGTTCATGTCATCTCGCATTCATCAAGAAGACTAACCTAATCCCCGAGAAGTTGTCTAGTTGTTTATTGATTAGTACACCTACTGGTCCTGTTGTGAAACTAGATAAGGGGTTATCTAAATGTCCCGTGTTGATTGGTGAGAAGAACTTGGAAACCAATTTTGTGATTCTTGACATGAAGGACTTCGATGTTATTTTGGGAATCGATTGGTTGACAGCCCACAAAGCTGTGTTCCTTTGTTCCTCAAAGAAGATTCAGTTCCATATTTGTGGAAGTCCGGTCTTTGAATTTCAGGGTGAAAAGAGAAGGGTTTGTAAGAAGGTGCTGTCTGCACCGATGCAAGTCTATGCCCTAGTGGATGATGCTTCATCCGAAGGCAAGGGTATAGTGGAGAAAAGAGTCGACGAAGTCGAGTTGTCTCGCGACTTTGTTGACGTCTTCCCCGATGATCTATCGGGAGTGCCTCCGGACAGAGATGTCGAATTCTCTATTGATCTCGTCCCCGGTGCTGCCCCGGTATCTAAAGCTCCGTATAGGATGGCTCCTACCGAGTTGAAAGAGTTGCAAAATCAGTTGAATGAGCTCATTGATAGAGGTTTCGTGCAGCCTAGTGTGTCACCTTGGGGAGCTCCGGTCTTGTTCGTCAAGAAGAAAGACGGTAGTATGCGCTTGTGCATCGACTACCGTGAGTTGAATAAGTTGACTATCAAGAATAGATATCCGCTGCCCGGAATCGATGATCTCTTCGATCGCTTGAAGGGTGCAGTTGTGTTCTCAAAGATTGACTTAAGGTCCGGATATCACCAATTGAAAGTGAAGTCTAGTGATATCTTCAAGACAGCTTTCCGAACGCGGTATGGTCACTACGAGTTTAGAGTCATGCCCTTCGGATTGACCAATGCTCCTGCTGTGTTCATGGACCTCATGAACCGAGTATTTCATGATGTGCTTGATAAGTTTGTGATTGTTTTCATTGATGACATCTTGATCTATTCGAAGAGCGAAGAAGAGCATGCGAGTCATCTAAGTTTCACTTTGCAAAGGTTGCGAGAAAAGAAGTTGTTCGCTAAGTTTAGCAAGTGTGATTTCCGGCTTAAGAGAGTGGTATTCCTTGGTCATGTAGTTTCAGCCGAAGGTATTCGTGTCGATCCTGAAAAGGTCCAAGCTGTGGCTGATTGGGAGAGACCGAAGTCAGTAACGGAAATAAGAAGTTTTCTTGGATTGGCGGGTTACTACCGAAGGTTTATTGAGAACTTTTCTCGGTTGGCTGCTCCTATGACTAAGTTGACCAGGAAAGAAGAAAAGTTTGTTTGGTCTGACGCCTGTGAGAAGAATTTCCAAGAGTTGAAAGATAGATTGACAAGTGCCCCGGTTTTGACTATACCCGATAGTTCCGGTGGTATGACAGCTTTATACCGATGCGTCAAAGATTGGTTTGGGTTGTGTACTGATGCAACATGGCAAGGTCGTAGCCTATGCTTCTCGGCAATTGAAGGATTATGAGCGGAATTACCCCACTCACGATCTAGAACTTGCCGCCGTTGTCTTTGCTTTGAAGATTTGGAGACATTATCTTTACGGTGAGAAGATTGCCATTTTCACGGATCATAAGAGTTTGAAATACTTCTTTACCCAAAAGGAGTTGAACATGAGACAAAGGAGATGGTTGGAACTAGTCTTTGATTATGATTGTGATATTCAGTATCACCCTGGGAAAGCAAATGTTGTTGCTGATGCTCTTAGTAGGAAGAACCGTAGAGAAGACTTTGGATTTGAATGCTTTGAGTTCACCATTGTGGTCTTCTATTGAGAGTTTTGATTTGGAAATCGTCCCCGAGAATTCTGATCTTATTCTTTCTCGCCATGACGGCAAGATCTGGTCTTAGAGATAAGATTGTTGCTCAGCAGAGTTCTGATCAAGAGCTTTTGATCAAAGTTGAGAAGATTTCTTCGAATCCTGAGTCGGACCCCGACATTGGTATATTAATGGATGGTGCTTTGTTGTTTAGAGGAAGACTGTGTGTGCCTGCAAACGAAGAAGTTAAGAAAGAAATATTGAAGGAAGCACACCAAATACTTTTATCAGACACTTCGGGAAGCACCAAAATGTACAAGGACTTGAAGGAACATTTTTGGTGGATTGGTCTAAAGGCGGATGTTGATGATTTTGTTGCCAAGTGTGAGACTTGCCAACGTGTGAAAGCCGTTCGACAACCTCCATCTGGATTACTTCAGCCCCTTCCTATTCCTAGTTGGAAGTGGGAGGATATCTCGATGGACTTTGTGACTAGCTTGCCTCGGACAAGTAAAGGCAATGACACTGTGTGGGTGATTGTTGATAGGTTGACCAAATCAGCCCATTTCATTCCTATGAAGATCACTCATACTTTGGATAAGCTAGCAAGGCTTTATGTGGATAATGTGGTTCGTCTGCATGGTGTGCCATTGAGTATTGTTTCGGATCGTGATCCTAGGTTCACCTCAAGGTTTTGGAATAGTTTGCAGAAGGCCTTGGGAACCCAATTGAACTTGAGTACAGCTCATCATCCACAAGTCGATGGACAATCTGAGCGGACAATTCAGACATTGGAAGACATGCTCAGATCTTGTGTGGTGGATATGGGTGGTAATTGGGATGAACACCTAGCTTTGGTTGAGTTTGCCTATAACAACAGTTATCAAGCAACAATAGGCATGGCTCCATTCAAGGCTTTGTATGGCAGTACTTGTAGGACACCTTTGTACTGGACTGAGACAGGTGAAAGAAAAGTCTTAGGTCCTGAGATGATTGAAGCTACAAGTGCTATGGTAGATATGATAAGAGAAAGGATTAAGTCTCGCCCAATCGAGACAGAAATCTTATGCCGATAAGAGAAGGACCGATTTGGAATTTCAAGTTGGAGAGAAAGTCTTTCTCAAGGTCTCACCAATGAAGGGTGTGATGAGATTCAATGTTAAGGGAAAGCTTAGCCCTCGTTACATTGGACCTTTCGAGATTTTGGAAAAGGTTGGACCTGTTGCGTATCGATTAGCATTACCTCCGCCTCTTGCTGGCGTTCACAATGTGTTTCATATTTCGATGCTCCGAAAATACATAGAGAATCCGGAACACATTTTGCAGCAAGCACCTGAAGGACTTAGTGCTGATTTGACCTATGATGAAGAACCGGCCGAAATCTTGGATAGGAAGGACAAGCAGCTGCGGAATCGCGCCATTCCTTTGGTGAAGATTCGGTGGAAGAACCATACCCCTGAAGAAGCTTCTTGGGAGAAGGAAGAAGATATGAAGGAGAAGTTTCCTTACCTCTTTGGAAGCACAGGTACGCTTTCAATTTCGGGGACAAAATTTCTTTAAGGGGGGGAGAATGTAAAACCCAGCCCTAACCTTGACCCGGAAACCTTGTTATTTGTAGGTCCGATGACCCGAAGTAAAGTAAGAAGTTAGCTTTGGGCCATCCCAAAGAGAAGACTTGGTGTCCGGCTTTGAATCCATGAAAGTTGATGATGAGGTTCTATTTATGGAAACCGAATCCCGATGAAGATCTAATTAGTTGATGGACTTGGAGTGCTCTCTATCTTGGTTTGAAGGCATTTCTACCTATTAGGTAAGTCACTTGACTTGTGTGCAAAACCCCTTTAAGATTGGATTTGATCTGGACCTTCAATTCCCTGTTTTGGTCTTGCTGTCAAGCATTGGTCGATCGATTGGTCGATCGGGGCCAGTCGACCAATCCACTCGACCAATGAGTGCTTGTCTTTGGCAATTAGGTTGTTCTTGCTCTATTTAAGTCCAATCTCGAGTCCACTTCGTATTTGCTGCCTCCAAACTCTCTGGAACGAACCAAAGACCTCTCGCAAGTCATCTCTCTTGCATCCTTGGTGTTTTCTTGACGGATCTTCGTCGAAACTCTTCTTTTTGCATCAAAAGGTATGTCTACTCTCTCTTCTTCTCCTCCATCTTTGTTTTTCTTTCCTTTTTGAGTTGAGACAGTAGAAGAGATGCTGCATTCTCTGTTGCAAACATCTCTCGAACATGTTCTCATGATCATCCTAAGGATTTGAGGCTAGAACAATGATCTTAACCATGATCATTGCAAGCTTTTGAAGGAATCATGATCAAACCATGATCTAATCTCTCGTTAAACTTCTAATCTGAATTCCGATCTCTTTGGATCTTCTATGTTGATCATGTTAGTAGTTAATTACTGTGTTTTCTTTCCATGATCCATAATCTATAGATTTCTAGTTGTTCTCTTCTACCATACTATGTGTTCTTCATGATGCATGGTAGTTACATATATGGTAGGTTTTATTTCCTTATTTAGATTTATACTTCTAAGCCTTATTCCATGAAGATCTATGTATGTTTTCATGATACCATTACCGAAAGCAATGATCCATCCTCCTATTGTTCTTGTCTTTGTTTTCTATTTCAAATTCATCAAGATCCATGGTTGAGTTAATTATGGTAACTTTTTGTTTCCTAATTTGGATCTTGATACCTTGATTGGATTAGTGTTTTGAGGTCCCCTATTTGTTAGAATACTACTGATGTAGTCTACCCCTTGATTAGTACCCTTTTGAACCACCAAATTCGGATTTCATATCTTAAAACTCTGATTTTATAGGTTATCGTCGCATTGGTCGATCGATTGGTCGACTGACCACTCGACCAATCCACTCGACCAATGAGTACAAAGAACTCCAGATTTGGTCTGTTTCGGATGTTTTGATATCTTTGCTGTTAGGGATCTTTCCTAATATGTTGTATATACTTGTTTAGGACCTTCTTCTCAAGTTTGCCAAGATCTTACTTGATTTCTTAGGATTCCTTTGCGAGTTATAAAAGGTAAGGATGGTTATTTCCTTAATTACATAGATAGCATGAATCTAGTTTCTATATTTGAATATCATTGATATGATTCCTAAATTAGATTCTTACAATGATATACTACTGTTGCATAACTTTGATTACAGTAGCATTATTTATTCATGTTGAATTGATTCATGTATGATTTACTTACCTATTATATACAAGTGATTGTACTTATTGATTTCTTTCCATATATGAAGTTACCATATATGTGATGATATGAATTGATGCATGTGTATGCTTAAGTATGGTTTGGAAAGGAGAGGTGTCCTTTCGACACTTCTGTCCTTGGACTACTACGGGAATATTATGGGATGTTTCCGGAGATGCCCTCTGGACACCTTCCTAAACCGTTGGATGACATATCTAGGATTTGTCTAGTAGTGTTTGGCTAGGATGTCCTGTTATGTCGACCCTAATCGGAGGGGTATTGAGACCGAACGACCCGTGGTAGCAATGGGGATTCATGGGCGCTCAAGACCGGTAACCAACCCGTGAGAGGACAGGAATCACATTGTGGGGGCCATTTATTGGTAGGGTTGCATATGATTAGACTTGGGCTCACGGGCGCTTAAGACCGGTAACCAACCCGTGAGAGGACGTGAGAGCTTCCCGTTTACCATATGTGGATGATCAATAGGGTTGATGAGTCCGTAGTCCGAGTTGGTCGGTGCCATAGGATACGCCGACTCTAGTGTGAAGGATACCGGAAAGGATCGTCGTGGACGAGGAATGGAAGTATCTGGATCCGACTTGATGTAACTAAGTAGAAGACTTGCATTTGGCTAGGTTTTACCCCGACATGCGCCAAGATTTATACCAAATGGTTGTGAGAGAGTGTGTTGACTTAACCCCCCGCCATGGTTTGTCCCGAGGGATGAAGGACCCTTTACCAATCGGCTGCTCAAGACCGGTGAAATGATCCGTGAGAGAATCCAAGATATCTTAAATGGTTGAGGATGTGAGTGGACTTTCCTAAAGAAGTACGGTGCTATGACTTAAAGCATGTCTGCCAATAGAGACCAGCATACATAGAGTTAGATTCATTCATTTATTGCTTGTCTCATATCATATTGTATTTATGTTTGTTCTGGAATTCTGCCATTTATGTTATTATGGATTTTTAACTGCCTTACTGAGTTTCTTTGAAACTCGTTCCTTTATTGTACAATGTTGTTAGACTATCCTGCAGGTACTGAGTACTATGACGGTCCCTATGAAGAAGCGCAAGGCGAAGAGGCGTATCTCCAGGAAGGTGATTGCGGTTACCACAATTACTCTGAAGATTCCGCGAGTGGTTATGCTCCGTACGATGCTTAGTCCGACCATTGAGTGGAAGCGTCCTTGTGCTATTTACGAGATTTACACTTACAAGGATGTTGTCTATAAAGTGGAGAACAATTTAGTTACCCAATGTACTAGTTACTGGGATTAGGTTTTGTCTAGTTTATTCTTTTAGAGCTACTTTTCCGCTGGTTGTAAAGTGGGATTTTTGCCTCGCTTTACTTATCTGTTTGATACTCTGATTATATCTATTATTCTGATTCATTTATGATTCATTCTTTCTTTATTGGATCTATGATTTATCTTCCGCACTTTTATTATGATTGTTCATGATTATGTTATTGTTTATGTGGGAGGTTGATCACTCGATACCTGATCTTCGGGCTGTGGATCACACTCTCGGGTATGCCAGATAGGGTACCGGCTGGGAGGGCGTGACACAGACTTGGAGGGCTATACAAGGTCAAATTGCATGGGGTTTTCTCCTACAGTTCACTCAAGAGGTCTAGTTTCAGGGAGTACCTTCGGATTATGCACCGGAGTCCGTTTGCTATTTCAACTGTCTCGCTCCTCATCAGTGCGCAGATTCTAACTTAACACTGGTAATGTGCTCAAGGAAGGAGCAGCATCATCAATGTCCATAAAATGGAATCCCGACATTACGTCATCAACCAGTAGGGCCCATAAGTCCCTCCTACCACCACTTCGGGTCTTTGGACCTACAAACATAACAATGACCGGGTCGGGTCAGGGTTAGGTAAAAGCTGGATTTTACATTCTTCCCCCCTTAAAAGAATTTCGTCCTCGAAATTTAAAGCGTACCTGTGCTACCAAAAAGATGAGGAAATTTCTCCTTCATTTCTTCTTCCTTTTTCCATGAAGCCTCTTCCGGGGTATGGTTCTTCCACCGAATCTTCACCAAAGGAATGGTGCGATTCCGCAGCTGCTTGTCCTTTTTATCTAGGATTTCAGCCGGTCCTTCATCGTAAGAAAGATCAGCACTAAGTCCTTCGAGTGCTTGCTGTAGTATGTGTTCCGGGTTCTCTATGTACTTCCGAAGCATCGAAACATGGAACACATTGTGAACTCCAGCAAGAGATGGAGGCAAGGCCAAGCGATAAGCAACAGGTCCAACCCTTTCTAAGATTTCAAAAGGTCCGATGAAGCGGGGGCTAAGCTTCCCTCTCACATTGAATCTCATCACACCTTTCATAGGTGATACCTTAAGGAAAACTTTCTCTCCAATAGGAAACTCCAGATCTGTCCTTCTCTTGTCGGAATAGGATTTCTGTCTTGACTGAGCAGACTTAATCCTCTCTCTAATCATGTCGACCATAGCACTTGTAGCTTCAATCATTTCCGGGCCTAAGACTTTTCTTTCACCTGTCTCAGTCCAATACAGAGGCGTTCTACAAGTGTTACCGTACAAAGCTTTAAAAGGAGCCATGCCTATTGTTGATTGATAACTGTTGTTATAGGCAAACTCCACTAAAGCTAAGTGATCATCCCAATTTCCACCCATGTCTACCACACAAGATATAAGCATATCTTCTAAAATTTGAATCGTCCGCTCAGATTGTCCATCAGACTGGGGATGATGAGCTGTACTCAGGTTTAATTGGGTTCCCGGTGGCTTTCTGCAATCCATTCCAAAACCTTGAGGTGAACCTAGGATCACGGTCAGACACAATACTCATCGGCACACCGTGTAGACGAACCACGTTGTCCACATAGAGTCTAGCTAGCTTGTCCAAAGTGTAGGTGATCTTCATAGGTATGAAATGGGCTGATTTAGTCAACCTATCTACAACCACCCATACAGTGTCATTTCCTTTACTTGTCCGCGGCAAGCTAGTCACGAAGTCCATGGATATATCTTCCCACTTCCAACTAGGAACGGGAAGGGGCTGAAGTAGTCCGGACGGAGGCTGGCGAACGGCTTTAACACGCTGACAAGTCTCGCACTTGGCAACAAAGTCTTCCACATCCGCCTCAAGCTATTCCACCAAAAATGTTCCCTTAAGTCTTTATACATTTTGGTACCCCCAGGGTGTATTGTAAAGATCGACTGGTGTGCTTCTTTCAATATTTCCTTCTTGATTTCATCAACAGCAGGCACACAAGGTCTACCTCTAAACAATAAGGCACCATCTAAAGATGTACTAAAAGCAGGGTCCATCTCTGAATTCGTGGCAACCTTCCCAACCTTCTCTCTCAGTTCAGGATCAGAACTTTGCAAAGCGACGATCCGGTCCCTAAGGGTGGATCTTGCCGTCATGGCAAAAAGAATACAATCCGAACCCTCAGGCACCACTTCTAAGCCAAACCTTTCCATTGACAGCAATAAAGGTCGACTCAAAGCACACAAATTCAAATCCTTCTTCTGACTCTTCCTACTAAGAGCATCTGCAACCACATTTGCTTTACCTGGGTGATATTGGATGTCACAATCATAGTCAGAAACCAACTCCAGCCATCTTCTTTGTCTCATAATCAGCTCTTTCTGGGTGAAGAAGTATTTCAAACTCTTATGATCTGTGAAGATAGCGATTTTCTCACCGTATAGGTAATGTCTCCAAATCTTTAAAGCAAAAACAACGGCGGCAAGCTCTAAGTCGTGAGTGGGATAATTCCGCTCATAGTCTTTCAATTGCCGAGAAGCATATGCCACAACTTTTCCGTGTTGCATCAACACACAACCCAATCCGATCATGGAAGCATCGGTGTAGACTGTTAACCCACCGGAACTATCAGGTATAGTCAAAACCGGGACACTTGTCAATCTAACCTTCAGCTCTTCAAAATTCCTCTAGCAAGACTCGGTCCAAACGAACTTCTCTTCCTTTCTAGTTAGCTTAGTCATAGGGGCAGCCAACCTAGAAAAATTCTCGATAAATCTCCGATAGTATCCTCGCCAATCCAAGGAAACTTCTTATCTCGCCACGGTCTTCGGTCTTTCCCAATCGGTAACGGTTTGCACTTTTTCCGGGTCGACACGAATACCTTCGGCTGAAACAACATGGCCAAGAAACACTACCCTTGAGAGCCAAAAGTCACACTTGCTAAACTTAGCATAAAGTTTCTTTTCTCTCAACCTTTGCAAAGTGAAGTTCAGATGTTCCGCATGCTCTTCTTCATTCTTCGAGTAAATCAAGATGTCATCAATGAATACGATCACAAACTTATCGAGCACATCCTGAAATACCCGGTTCATGAGGTCCATGAACACGGCAGGGGCATTTGTTAAGCCAAAAGGCATAACTTTGAATTCGTAGTGCCCATACCTTGTTCGGAACGCCGTCTTGAAGATATCACTTGACTTCACTTTCAATCGGTGATACCCCGATCTTAAGTCAATCTTCGAGAAAACAGACGCACCCTTCAACCGGTCAAACAGTCGTCAATCCGAGGCAACGGGTATCTGTTCTTGATCGTTAACTTGTTCAACTCTCTGTAGTCAATGCATAGGCACATACTACCATCTTTCTTTTTAACGAACAAGACCGGAGCTCCCCAGGGTGACACACTTGGCTGCACAAAACCTCTATCCAGGAGTTCATTCAACTGAGCTTGCAACTCCTCTAGCTCGGTAGGCGCCATCCTATAAGGAGCTTTAGACACCGGAGACGCTCCAGGAGTTAAGTCTATGGAAAACTCAACCTCTCTATCAGGGGGCAGTCCTGATAATTTGTCGGGAAACACATCCGCGAAGTTACAAACTACACTGATATCTTCAGGTCTCTTCTTTTCCTTAACCTTGCTTCCAGATGAAACATCCTCCACTAGGGAGTGGACTTGCATTAAGGCGGTCAAGGTCTTCTTGCTCACTCTTCCCTTCCTTCCTTGGAACTCCAAAACTGAATTCCCTTCCAATCGGAATTGGATCTTCTTTGAAGAGCACAAGATCACAAAGGTCATAGGATGTCAACCAATCAATTCCCAAGATCACGTCGAAATCTCTCATATCGAACAACACTAACCTTGCCTTCAAGTTCAAACCACAAACACAAACAGGACATTCCTCTAACACTTTATCTAGTTTAACAGCAGATCCAACAGGGGTACAAATTGATAAATAACTAGACAAACATTTGGGTGTTAGGTTAGTCTTCACAAAGAAAAGTAGATGAAATGAATGAATGAGATGCACCCGTATCAAATAATACAAATGCTGGTAAAGAAGCGACTAACAATGTACCCGTAACAACATCATGACAAGCTTCTTGGTCACGACTCAGATATATCGAAGACTCGCCGGCAGGAGGGGCATGGACACTCTTCCGAACAGAGCACCGGGCTGAACAGACTTTCTTGGGGCAGAGGCGGGCAAAATGGCCGGGCTGTTTGCAAAAGAAGCAAACATTATCCTTCGGTCCAACAGAGGTAGCTGCCACCGGAGGTCTCTCGAAATGCAGGCCGGGGGTGTACCATTCCAGGTAGAGAAGGCTGAACAATTCCTGCAGGTCGGGTCCCACTAGTCTGGCCATACTGGCCTACATGAGCGGCACTGGGACTCGGCCCAACACTCCGGGGCTGATAGGTGGGAGTGGGGTACGGTGCAGGCTTCACAAAACGACGGTCAGTACGATCAACAAATCCAGAAGATCTGGATTGCCAAGGTTTCTGTGCTCGCACATTCTCCTTCTCGCTTCCTCAATTTTCTTCGCATTCTCCACGGCCTGAGCATAGTCTCCAAGAGGTAAGGCAGTGAGGTGGACTTTGATCGAAGGTCGCAGCCCTTTGAAAAATTTCCTCGCCTTGGCAACATCGAAACTCAAGGAATCAGGGGCGAAGAAAAAGAGTTCTTCAAACTTCTGCTGGTATTCCAGCACAGAAAGGGTACCTTGAACCAATGCCATAAATTCTGCCTCTTTGGCATCCTTCACCGACTCAGGGAAATAGTTCCCACAAAACGCTTCCTTGAACAACTCCCAAGTAACCACACCAGCATGAAGGTTCTCGAGAATAGGCCTGGTGGAGGTCCACCATGCATCGCCTTCATGTTGGAGCTTCTGTTCTGCAAACAACACCTTCTGATTATCTGAACACTGCAGGTGTCTAAATGCCTTTTCCAATTCTCTCAACCATCTATTAGGAAAGAGGGTGTCCTTGGTCATTCCGGTAAAAGATGGCACTTGGAGTTTAAGAAAACTTTCCATCAGCTTGGTATGCGGGATCTCGGTGGACCTCTCCACATACGGAGCTGCACGGCCAGTGGTTTCTTGAACCACTTGCTCGGTTCTCTTCTCGCATAGCCAAAAATCCAGTCATCATTTGATTGAATCAAGCCGCTTTGTTGCTGCATCATGTTGGTCATAATGCTAGCAATGTCTCTCGAAGCTTCCGATTTCAGGAGCATCGGGAACTCCATTAGGGGCGGGGTGCTCTCCTTGTCTTTGCTGGTCCGGGGTCCCAGCAGGCACATCTTCAACTCCGGAATTATCGTAACCAATCAAACGATTCCTCGAAGCACCATTCTCGCAAACATCGGAAATCCACAACATCGAAAATCAACTTGTCAAAATCACTTGATCAATAGAAAGGAATGCCCAAATCATGCTTAAAATCATCAACATAGCAAGATTATAGTCCAACATTGACAAGAAACAAATCACAAATCAGATTTCCACAAAAGCCCAAAAGCAGAAATTTTTCCCTATTGGTCGATACATTTGGTCGATGGCATCGACCAATAGTATCGACCAAAAAAGCATTCTCGCGAAAAATATAGAATAAATGGCCCACTCGTTTCATTTCCAAAACATTTCCATTTCAAACTTGCCTCTGGGGAAAACTTCTCCTTAAGGTCTCTAAGGGTTTTAGGGGTGATTTGAGACTTCCAACACTCTTGCAAGCTTGCATTGATCAACATCACAAGTAAGTCTCATTCTCTTCTTCTCTCTTCTTGCGTTTTCATTTACCAAGATATGATTTTTCCTCAAAACTGCAAAATGGTTGATGCTAATGGTTAGAATCATGTCTAGGGACGTTTAGAAACATGCTCCCACCATTTTACAAGCCAAACTAAGCATGAAACACAAGATTTCACATCTTAGGATTCAAAAATCACTATTCATCTCAATGTTTCCAACTTTACAAATACTTGCCTCATTTTTAAACCAAAATGAATTTTGACATGAAACCAAGTCCCACATGACTAAATTACCATGGGGAAGGTGTTCCCACATTCGGTTTGCCAAAATTTCAACTTTTGAAAAATCTCAAACATAGCCCAAAGAGGGATTTCTTCCTTTACCTTCTTGCTGAATTTTTACTTCTACACGGCCAAGATGTTAGATTTTCACCAAACGAAACATCCCAGCACGTTTATCCAAGTCTTATACATATGCTAGTACGTTCGAATCGCATTTTCGCAACAATTTCAAATTTTCAAAAAAATTTACAAAAATGCCCTTCATCCAACAAATGAACAAGGGAATTAATCAAAATGAAATTTCTTTCTTGTCTCCGCAGGTTCATCATGCCCAGAGGAGGACGGAGGGATGACAGAGGTATAGGACATGCTCCACGGCAGGAGGTGACCGATGAGGACCTCTTCATATCACCTCAGGCAGAGTTCCTGTTCGAGCACTACTTCTATGACATACCGATCGAGTACGGGCGGTTGGTAGTCTTAGATGAGCTAGAGACCTTTCGCATACGAGAGAGGTTAGAGGCGATGGGATGGTCATCTTTGTACACCACGCCATATTCAGTCTACCCAGAGCTTGTCAGGTACTTTTATAATAACCTGACCTACCGATTCGAGGATGACCCGCGAGATGGTCCTCGGATTGTCATCTGCTCCGTGGTCAGAGGCGTTGAGATCACATTCACTACCAGCGAGTTGGCTGGGATCTTGGGAGTGCCGTCTGTACCAGACTTTCGCTTATGGATTCCTCCTCGCACTGACATTCTGGAGGGTCTCATCCCATACGAGACACACGAGATATGCAAGACTCTGTGGAACGACGAGAACTGCTTCATGCCCAGGAGTGGCACTTCTATGATACCATCTGCCCGAGTCATCGCTCGCTTTGTCGGGCGAAACATTATTCCGAAGGCAGGGCATCACAGTAGGGTGACGATTATGGAGGCACTAGTCATCTATTGCATTTACACTGGCGTGCAGATAGACTTGGCTCACATCATGCATCATATCATGATAGACCGAGTTGAGTCTCCCGGGTCGGGAACTTAGCTTTCGGCCGGGTCTTGACACGCATTTTCCAAGACTTCCGGGTGGATTTAGAGGACACACCGACGATTCCCGATATAGATATAGGTGAGGACCTCTGTGCATGGTCGGTCAAGAAAATGGGGCTTGGTAACGTGGTTGGATCAGACAATGAGGTCGGCATCGATGGGGAGGCCGAGGATGACGATGTAGATGAGCATGGAGACGATGATGATCAGGGTGATGCTCCAGTTCAGGATGATGATCAGGGGCATCAGGAGATTCCCGCTCCACGATTCTCCGAGGATGGAGGTCCATCTCACCGCACTTCCGAGGCTCCAGTGTGACTTCTCATCGCCTCTCGATTTATTCCATACTCGAGAGGATCGAGGCTCGACAGATGAGGATGGAGACATACATGCACGCTTTAGGTGAGAGGTTTACACGGTTCAAGGATGAGTTCAGATCGAGGAGGGATCAGACAGATCGTCGGAGTAGATCACCTAGATAGATAGCATTAGGGGTTTTCCTTTTTTTTTTTTTTTTTTTTTTTTTTTTTGTTTCCCAGATGTACTTTCTTCCAGACTTGTAAAAATTTTCTTATGTGATTAATGAATCAAGTTGTTTTGCTTATATTATTGTATCTTATTCCATAATCAGTTAAGTTTCATCTATTCAGTTACTAATCTCGGTTATCTATTATTCAGCTCTAAGAATAGTTGAGTTACCCTTTTTGATAGGTAACTCGGAATATTCCATCATCGCTTCCGTGGCTAGGGTCTTACTGAACCTGGGGCTCTGATACCACTCTGTCACATCCACCCAGCCGGTACCCTATCTGGCATACCCGGGATGTGATCCACAGCCCCGCAGATCCATAGTTCAGGGACCACATAATCCACATCGACGATAATACAATCATGAACAGATAATAATCATAAACTAACAATGAATGATCATGGAATTCAAAAATAAGGTGTCGACATAATCGAGTGCGGAAATAAATATCAAATCGGTAACTTAAGAAGGCAAGGCGGAATCCACTCCTTCACCAAACGGAAGTGAGGTCAAAATTTAGTTAAGTACAAGTCTCAAGTTATGAAGATAAATTAAAGTTATTACAATTCTTCTAAGTTTAACTCACACAAAAAGAAGTAGTAACTACTCATAAGTCTCCTCCACAATGGATATGTCCTCCTCAAAAGTGAGGACCATGGAGATCCAACATGACTCGCTCCCATACAACTCCGGGGCTAACCCCGGTACGCCGGGTGATCTTCTTCGGTATGGTCACCGAAGTCTTCAGTGTAGCTAGCCTCCGGATAGTAGTATGAGGTATCCGGGTCCGTCTCAGGGAGGGTGCCATCAGAGTAATCACCTGTAGAATAGCCTAACAAAATATTGCAACAGAAAAGGAATGAGTTCAAAAGAACTCAGCAAGGAAGTTATCCTTTCACACATAAACCACAAGATAATCATAAAATGATGCAGATGATATGAGGCATATAATGCAATATGACTTTATTCTAAGTATGCTGGTCATCTATGGTAGACATGCTTTAAGTCATAGCACCATACTTCTTTGGGTAGTCTCAGTCACTCATCACCGGGGTGACTTGGGTCCTGCATCCCTCTCGGACAAATCCATGGTTGGGGGTGTCGGTCACCGCTCTCTCACATCACCGTTTGGTCTAAGTATTGGCGCATGTCGTGGTATAGCCTAGCCCAATGCAAGTCATCTACTTAATCATATCATGCCGGTTCCAGATACTTCCATTCCTCCCCTCTAGGGATCCTTTCCGGTATCCTTCACACTAGAGTCACGGATATTACTCACCGGACTCATCAACCCTATTGGTCATCCACAAATGGTAAACGGGAAGCTCTCACGTCCCTCTCACGGATCATTTCACCGGTCTTGAGTGCCCGTGAGCCCAAGTCTAGCCATTTGTAACCCTACCAATAAATGGCCCCTTTCGGGTAACCGTAATGCAATTTATGTCCTCTCACGGGGTGGATACCGGTCTTGAGCGCCCACAAATCCACACTACTACCACGGGTTGTTCGGTCTCAATGCCCTTCCGAATCGGGTCTGATATGATAGGGACATCCTAGCCATACATCTAGACAAATCCTATGCATGTCATTCAATAACCCGGAAAGCGTCAATGGACACCTTCGGAGAACATCCCATACTATTCCCTCCGATGTCCAAGGACAGAAGCACCAGTAGGGTACCCCTCAATCCCAAGTTATACTTAAGCAATCACATGCCCAAGTTCATCATATCAGTTCACAAGATACAACGTCATAGTAAACATTCGATTCATGACATACGTCATCATATATTGAAATTGATAAACATGATACAACATTGAAGTAATGCAATGTAAACACCAAGCTACTGTTAAAATACATATGTAGCAAGTCTAACATGATAAGGACATGAATTAGAAACTATATTTACTAGGATAGGAATACCAAGTCAAGATTTCCATATCCTAGGTAATTACGTCGATAACTATCCTTACCTTGAATCGGAGAAGAGAATGGTCCAAGATCACAAGCAGTGGCCCAAATAGTCTTAAAGTCCTAAACAAGCATATATGAAAGGTTAGCGAAGAAATCAGAACAATCGGAGATCAAACGAATCAGAACTGGGCAAAAGTTGCTGACAAGAACTCTATTGGTCGATACATTTGGTCGATAGTATCGAGACCAATTCAATTTCGGGACGCAAGCAAGTGGCTTTTCGGATTCTTGCCCGATTTGGTCTTCCTGGTCTCGGATTGACATGAAACTTGGAGGATAGTCTAGGCACCACATGGGGACACTAATTATCAAGAAACTTTCATAATCCAATGGTCCATTTGGAAATCCCCAAATTGACATATTAAGGTTAAGAGTTGTAGATCATAGCATTGGCTATAACTCAATGCAAATTAGGGGAAAACATGGGGGATTAGGTAGGGAATCGTTTAGAAGCAACATGGAGCACATATGCAAGGTATAGATTAAGTAAATCACGAGCTTCATCTCAGTTTTGGTAAATAAAGCAAGTTGGTAAGCAATAAATCATGGAAATGTGTAGTCAATGATCATGAGGTGAATCAATCATAGTCACATCGGTGAAAACATCATTGTGTGGGGTTTAGAAGGTTCATGGCAAGGTGTATGCAAGGTTGCAGCACCTTGACCATGGTCCCAACAGTAAAATAGAGAAAAGATGAGTAAGAAAGTGATTAGGAGAGAGAGTCATACCTTTAAAGTGGAACAAGAAGGTAGGAATAAGTGATTGGCAATGATTGATGAAGAAGATGCTTCACCACTACCAAGGAGGAGTTCTTGGGAGGCTCTCTCACGTTCCCAGATGTTAAAGACACGAGGATAGGGCTCCAGTCTCGAGGAATAAATAATTAGAAAAGAATATTCTAAGAATCTTTAAATCTGGGCTCAGTAGACTTGTTGGTCGATACCTTTGGTCGATGGTATCGACCAATAGTATCGACCAAAACAAACTCTGCAGAATTTTACAGAATAGTACAGCAACTTTAGGTGCGGACTTGGAGGGCTATACAAGGTCAAATTGCATGGGGTTTTCTCCTACAGTTCACTCAAGAGGTCTAGTTTCAGGGAGTACCTTCGGATTATGCACCGGAGTCCGTTTGCTATTTCAACTGTCTCGCTCTTCATCAGTGCGCAGATTCTAACTTAACACTGGTAATGTGCTCAAGGAAGGAGCAGCATCATCAATGTCCATAAAATGGAATCCCGACATTACGTCATCAACCAGTAGGGCCCATAAGTCCCTCCTACCACCACTTCGGGTCTTTGGACCTACAAACATAACAATGACCGGGTCGGGTCAGGGTTAGGTAAAAGCTGGATTTTACACTCTGCACCGTACATCATAGCTGGTCGGACAACGGTCCTATAAAATTTTCCTTTAAGCTTTAATGGAATACGCCGATCACATAAGACCCCGGATGCACCTCTCCACTTCATCCACCCTATTTTAATTCTTTGGGAAATCTCATCTTCTAAATCACCTCTTTTACTTATGATTGAACCTAGGTACCTAAAACAATCACTCTGAGGAATCTCTTTATCGTCAAGTATCACCACTTCATCATCTGCCCGATCATGACTAAAGTTACAAACTAGATATTCTGTCTTCGATCTACTAAGTTTAAAGCCTTTTGATTCCAAAGCTACTCTCCATGATTCTAATTTGGTATTAATCCCCACTTGGGTCTCATCAATCAACACAATATCATCCACAAAAAGCATACACCAGGGGACCTCATCTTGAATGTCTTTGGTTAATTCATCCATTACCAGTGCAAATAGATATGGGCTTAAAGTTGACCCTTGATGTAGCCCAACTGTTATCGGGAATTCATTACTTTGTCCCCCCACTTACAGAGTACGTTAGGCAAATCAAGGGAACGGGGACGCAAAGATCCACCTCTTGTGTCTAGATCCATTGCAGTCAAAATCACTAAGGTAAATGATCTTGAACCCATCTTTCATGATTTTAATTAACATTGGTATCTGAGTCAAATTGTGGTTAAGGTAACGGCAATGGCTAGTTTTTTAGATGTTAGTTGATTGAGGATGAATTTTTTTTTCTTTTACGCAAATGACATGATTGAGTGTCGGATTTCATCCATAACCAATTACTTGACTTCTACCCAATCTCTTTTGTGCAAATTTAACCATTAATCAATGGGTTATCGTTCTATTTTTATTGAGCTACCATCTCTGAGTTGACGAGTTTTATTTTTACTTCTGCAATGAATTAACAAATTATTTTTTAAACAATTTAAAAATAATAATAATATTAAACAAATAAATAATGGAGTAGTTGAGTTGTAATCAATAACTTAGATTTGACGTCTCTAATCAATGGTTCTGTCATTTTTTTTGTATGTGACTTCTTGTCATTGTCACCTTTTTTTTTTTTTTTTTTGGTTAGACGAGATCAATTTCAAAAAAAATGGGGTGAGAGAGGCTCGACCTCAGGATCACTTTTGGCTACCTACGCGCTAGCCATCTGTCTGTTGGAACTTGAAAGAGACATGATAGTTAACTAAAAATAATAATAAAAAAAAAAAAAAAAAAAGAATGAAACTTGGTTATGGTTGAACCAATTTGTGTCATTGCATAAAATTTGTTTTTGTGCATTTCTTTCTTTAATTTAAATTATTGTCACGTTTGTTATTATTGTTTTAAAATTCTTTGCTATTATTGTCACACCCCATCCAACCCAATCATACTCAAATACTTGTTGGGTGATACACTACATGACCAAGGTTCAATAACAAATCCATACAATCATATGACATAACATAATCAAGGACAAGAGTAAATCAAGTTCAATATAAAGTTATAAAATGTGAATTATCAATGAGCTTACAATTATCCATTTAATAAAGTTAAAACATAAACTAAAGTTAATCAAAACTAAATATCAGTGTATAAGGAAAGAATTTTTTGCAACGAAGATATTCTAATTGTTTTGATAGAAGGCAATGTCACCCCTCTCAAAAGATATAAGGTTGAAAATGTAACACAATGCTATGAGGGACACTATCGACTCCCAAGGTATTGTTGGCTTCCCACTAGTACCCAGCTCCATAGTAATAGTCCGAGCATGGGCACGAAGTTTCATGCGAGTCCACCTCCTTGCAAGTCGCTCCCTCAAGATACTCTACCAAAGATGGATCCTCCATTTGAATGGAGTCCTCATAACTTGTCGTAAGGTCTAAAAAAACATACATTCATACATATATATATTTAAAGAATGAGTTCAACAAAATTCAGTGAGATCAACTCAACTACATATCAAGCATTCATCTATGAATTCTCACATCACACATATAAGATTAATAGTGATAATATGAATAATAAATGAATATGTAATCATGCTTCTAACTCTATCATGAGATCTCTATGGTAGACACACATTAAGTCATACACTAGTCTCCTCTGGGCAGTCTCAATTATTCTCCCTCAACAAGAGACGTTTACTGGGTTCTCTGCGGATGTTGGGTCAAGTCACATCAATCCATGGCTGAAGATATAGGTCACCACTCTCTCACATCACCATTTGGCATGAGAACTGGCACGTGTCAAGGACAACTCTAGGCCCAATGCTTATTCCTACGGTTTCGTACTGCATATGGTCCGGATATCATTCCTTAACGGGAGGCATTTGTTGGTCCAATATCCTTATCCACCTAAAAATGGGATCCTCAATTGGAAGCATTTGTTGGATTCTATTTCTCAACCCTATGGTCATCCACATATGTAGGCTCGAATGCTCTCGTGGATTCCCCGTGAAAATTGCACATCGTGCTGAAAGTAACATGAGCCCAAACTCTATATATATGCAATTCTATCATCTCATAATGGCAGCGGGCTTGCTTGATGCTCACAGAACCCAATCACTTATTTCACGGGTTAACAGACTTCAATACCCCTACCAGAAGAGTAGTAGTATTTATGGGTTACCTAACCAAATACTTCTAGACACCTAGCATTCATGTACCTAGGTCTAAGTGCATCTATGTATAAGGTCACTAGGGTACTGGGAGAACCCACAACCCTAGTTGGTATATAAGTATAAGAAGACAAAGTCCCAAAATCAAGCCCACATAGTCACACCATTCTCATATAACAATTCATGAAATTTTAAAAGTAGAAACAAATATAATTAACATTACCTTCCATTCGCGTAAAGTCACACATAATTTATAATAGAATGTAAAAGATCAAATAATGGAAGACATCAAATTATTGAAGATTTAATTAACTCATCATTCATACAAGATATGGTTAAGTATATTTCTCACATTTTCAAGTTAGAAAAGCTCTCCAAAGTCCTACAAAACTCACCTAAGAGTGTGTAATTAGACCCAAAATAACCCTAGTTACATAAGAACATGCGTGAGTAATAATTGGAAATCAATTAGGGTTAAAAAGAGGGACAAAACAAACATCTTGAATATGGCTGGTTGAATGGCAGATTGCATAAGCTTATAACGCCAGTTGAATGGCCGGTCAACCTCCCACCAAACTGGATTTGAGCAAAAATTCAAATTTAGGCTTCGATTCAAAATCAGATCGAAGCAAGACTTTGGGGTCTTCAAATTAAAAGTATTAGGGTCCCTAAAGTGCCAACCAATCATCACAAATAGGCCACAAACGAAAAGCTCCAAAATCGGCTCTCGTGTCTGCTTGCGGGTGTCTCTGAGAGGTTCAAATCGGTTTTGAATGTAATGATTCATATAACCAACTCTCAAAAACGTTGGAAGTCACAAAGAGAAGCATTGGGAAGCATATTCATTGCAATCCAGTAACCCTAGCCACCAAAACCTAGCATTCAATGATGATAAAGACCATTAAAACTAGGTTAAAGGAGAGAGTTTTCAAGAACACTCACCTTTCTAAGCGTTACAGCGATGAATCAAGCTTCGATGCAATGCCGCGTGGAAAGAATCCACAAATCTCCCTGGATTTCTCTTCTCCCAAGCCCTCAACCACACTCTAGCAACAAGAAATACATTTATGATGAGTGGAGGCATAAAATAGTGTTTTAAAACCCGTTTTCCCGAATTTGTCCCAAATTGGGCAAGGGGCGGTCGACCCATCCTTGTTCAGGGTCCAAATCCGAAGATCTCCGTCTTGTTTGAAAGGTCTTTCTGGGGCCTACACTTGGGTATATTTATCTTGGCATTTGCATCTCCCTTCATCGATTTTCAAACGTGCCAAAACCTCCTCTTATGCCTTCATGATTGACTTTCTCTCTCCTCTTAAACTCTAAGAAAGTGACCGAGTCATCAATAGAGTAATCCACTACCATGGGGTCCATTTTCGAACCTTCGGGTTCAACTCGGATGGCCCATATGTCGCCTACTCGAGTTTCTGTCACAAATCCAAGGGATTTCACAATTATAATTATGCAAAAATTTTAATTGGCAATTGTACCCTCCCATGGAGGTTTAGACCTTTGATTCGCTCCATTCAATGGATGCACGATAAATCTCTTCCAAATAGACCATAAAAGTTTATTTATTTATTCTTGGCAGAGATCCTATTTGGTGCTACCATAATGACACATTTTATGTATGTACGCTAGAGTTAGTATTTGAGAGTGATGCAGAGTGTGGTACACCCTAGTAGTGTTGTAGTAGTATTTTTTGTGATGTAACTAAAGGGTTGTAACTTTAATTATTTTTTGGAAGACATTTAAAGGGTTGCCACCACACTACGCATCACAATCTTGTACTTATCGGTGTGATTAGAAGCACCAAAATTTGGGTTCCTCTGGTGGGACTCTACGACTCGTATATATGTGATTGGAGATGCCCATTTCTCCACTGTATATTTTATTAGAATAATTAAAAAGTAATTATTCTCAATACATAATTAGTGGGATTTGACACCAAATGGTGTTAAATGATTGACACCACAATATGGATTAAGGATAATTAAATTTGATAAAGTTCCAACGAGTAGTGAAAAATATACTAACTATGTCTTTTCGCAAATTGGATGTAATATAGATGGCCTCTAAAAATATGATCATTGACTTACTCATGGGTGCGAAGCTTCTCGGTCATGAGAACTATGAGAAGTGGCAATGGAAAGTTCAATACTTCCTTAATGACCAAGATTGCCTATAGCATCTTGCCAAGGAAATGACTAAATCTGCCAATCCTCCTTTAGGAAGAGAGACTGTCCAATCTTGTAGAGATAAGGATCTGTATGATGTTTGGGTTAAGAAAGACCGAAGTGCACAGTTTTTCAAGCTAAATGCCATGCAAGATGACTTACAAGGGGAATATGAGGTTTCCCTATAGCTAAGTCCATGTGGGATGAGCTGAAGCATGCTTTTAGTGGTACATCCACAACTAGACTACAAGATATGATCCTCAAGTTTGAGATGTACCGAATGGACCCCAAGCATAAAATTTCTAAGCACATCAAAACTATCAAGAAAATGCTTCCCAAATTAAAAGATCCTGGACATGACCTTTCTGATGAGCAATAGATCCAGGCCTTGATTAGGACCCTGCCTAATTCCTAGGCACCAATGAAATAAATCCTTGCTCACCTTAAGAGCATCAAGATGTATGTTGATCTAGATCAACACATTGAGATGGAAACAAAGCGCCTAGAGGCGACTCACACAACTACTCTTGCTGCTCAGGAAAGTACATGTAAGGGCAAATGGCCCAAATGTAAAGGACTTAAGAAAGAGAATTAGGAGGGTACCATGAACTTGGCACCTAGGTGAGGATTGGTAAAATAGAAACATGGAAAGCATGGGTGTGAAATCCAGCCCAAACCTAGCCAGGACACCCTATCTGTTTTGGGTAGAGAAGGGCTTGTTTAATGTTTGACCTAGAGTTAGACCTTAAGTACCGTGTAGTTAGCCTTGGAAAGTCCTAGGAATTCAAGTCAGACCTCTCCCTTAGTGTAGATCCGAAGTCTTAAAATGAAGGAAGAAGTCTTTGTGGGCCATCTCAATAGAAGACATGGTGTTTGACCCGAAACCCATGGATATTGATGACGGTGCTTCCTTATGGAAACCTTATTTGATTTGGAGTCGAAGTGCCCATTAATGATGAACTTGGTTGACGGGCCTAAAGCCTAGTTGGACCTGGTTTGAAGACATCCCTCCATACTAGGTAAGTAGTATGATGTGTTGAAAGAAGCCCATCCAAAGATATTGAAGTTAGGCCCATTAAATCCCTATTTTGAGCAAGCTGCCCAGGCAGGGGCAATTTGGTAAATTTCTGTTTTTAGGGTTTTTAAAAACTTTATTTCTTGGAATTTCGTGGTAAACAATCCCACTAGGTTTCTAAGTCTCTAGAGAACGTGGAAAGGACCTTAGAATCTCCTCCTTGCCAACCAATCAACCAACAGGGGCAGTTTGGTCAGTTTGGTGAAATCTTTGCAATTTAGGGACTTCTTATGCTATTTAAAGGGGGGGGGGAACTCCATATTTTTCACTCACAATCAGTTCTAAGCCTTTGAAGAACATGGGAAGAACCCTAGAACCTCTCCTCCAAAACCAAGGATGATCCTCAAGCATCCATTCGAGTTTATTCATTGGTTCTTCTTCTAAAAGGTTAGTAATCGATTCATTTCTTCTTTGATTCATTCTTTCTTCTATACTTCTGATCTTCTGCCTATGAGAAAGGTATTACACTATTGTAATGGCCTCTTCTCTAATTCTATTAGCCCTAGAGTGAATCCCCCAATTCACTCTATGTTCTTGAAGCCATATGGCGATGATTATTAAGTTTGACCTTACCCATGATCTTGATCACTCCCTCATTATTATCCTATTGATTTTAGTGATTGTGGGAAAGGTCTCACATCAGTGCTACAACCTTTCCTTCTATCCCCATGATTGTTAGGTTGATTCCCTCTTTCCCCCATCATTGGCAAGCAAAAGTAAGTTTTATTCTATGAGAGCTGATTTTGGGTAACTCTCATGAGAGGTAACCAAATCAGGAAACCCTAATCATTTATTAATTGTTAGACACTACCCAACACTTTTCTTGATTATGTATTTCTACTCTTGTTTTCCCTAGGATGAATCTTTGTTCTCTGTGAACCAAAAAGAGGGTGATTTGGTGAGAGTCCAAATTGGGTACTCTGATGAGAGGTAACCAAATTGAGGAATCCAAATCCACTCTTAATTCATTGGATCCTCCCCAAAAACTTTTCTTTATTATGATTTCTTTATCTTTATTCCCTAGGGTGAATCTTTATTCTCCCTAGTCTTTCTGTGGGATACACAGATTCTAATTGGTAAAACCCTCATTGTAAGGTTAGAATTTCTTTCCTTTGACTTTATTTACCTTGTTTTCTCTCATTGTTAGACCTTTCCAATACCTTTCTTGATTTTAAAAGACTGTTCTTTCTTTCTTAGAGTGAGTTCCCCAATTCACTCTATGTTCTTGAAGTTCTTGAAACCATATGATGATATTCTTGTTTCTTGATTCTTGATTCTTGATTATTGACTATTCTTTCTTTCTTAGAGTGAATTCCCCAATTCACTTTATGTTCTTGAAGTTCTTGAAACCATATGGTGATGTTCTTGTTTCTAGATGTTCTTGTTTCTTGATTCTTGATGTCTATGATCTTACCTAAGATCTTGATGACTCTTTCCATGATTTTCCTACCTATCTTTATGATTGTGGAGAAGGTCTCATACCATTACCATGACTTTCCCTTGTATCCTCATGATTGAGGAGTTGATCCCTAATGTTTCTTAGACAATTGGAAACCATTATATGAAGAGATATTGGGGGAAAACCTTTGGGTAACCCTCATGAGAGAATATCCAAATTGGGTAACCCTCATGAGAGAGTATCCAATTGGGAACCTTATTATTTTTAATCCTCCCCAATTACATTCTTGATTTTGAATTTGCTAAGTAGATGTTTCCCTTTCACGCTGTGAACCTGCCTTGGTTTATTAGCGTGAACCTACCTTGGTTTATTTTGAGAAACAATCTAGAGGAACCTTCATGAGAGGATATTTAACTGAAAACCCTAATCCTTTGTTAATTATTGGGTCATCCCCAAAGTCTTTCTTGATTATGATTTCTTATTCTATATTCCCTAGGTTAAATCTTTATTCTCCCTGGTTCTTACATGAGATCCTTGGATTATATGCCTTGAAACCCTAACTTCTTGGTTCAAATCAAGAACCTATCTTTTTACCTTTATTTGATGCTTTGACCTTCTTGGATAGTCCTAATATGTTCTAGGAAGCTCCCCTTCGAATTTCAGACCAATCGGACTTCAAACGAAGAAGTAATGACCAAATGAGTATATTCTGTCCGTATTTCCGCTTGGTCGATCCCATCAACCAAGGCATCGACCAAAGGGCTGTTGACAGCAGAAATTGCCCTATTTTGTCTCCGTTTGACTCCTAATCTTTTAGGGCTTATTCCTAATGATTGTTATATGCTTGTTTAGGGTTTAATTGCTAGTCTTGGACCTCTTCCTCATTATTCCTCAGAATTTCTTCGACGTTTGTTTCAGATAAGGATGGTTGATCTCTAATAACCTGATATGCATGTTTACTTGTATTTGTTTAGAATTACATGATTGTACTACTGCTGTACTTAGTTCTTATAATCATATGGCTGTTGTAGTTCTTCAACTACATTAGCACTTGTTCTTCTTATTCAATTGTTATTTCAATTATGAATGATTATATGTTGTATTAACAGTTGTGCTTGTGAATGACTGATTGGGAATGTGATTTGCCTAGGT
Organism: Hakea prostrata; assembly: GCF_041222555.1. Taxonomy (NCBI): domain Eukaryota; kingdom Viridiplantae; phylum Streptophyta; class Magnoliopsida; order Proteales; family Proteaceae; genus Hakea; species Hakea prostrata. The sequence goes on from NC_142600.1 coordinate 32,085,321, forward strand.
TGCGATTGGGGATTGGGGAATGCCCTTTTGGTGTTCCTGCCTTTGGACACCAGTGGAGGTGGTATGGGACATTTTCTTATGGTGCTCCTTGGCGCTTTCCCTAATTACTGGTTGACATACCTAGGGCATGTCTAGAAGTGTTTGGCTAGGATGTCCCTTTTATATCAGACCCGATCGGAAAGGGAATTGAGTCCGAGCAACCCGTGGTTGCAATGTTGATTTGTGGATACTTAATAGCGGTGCGTAATATCCGTGAGAGGACATGAATCACATTGTAGACAATCAATACCGGTGCGTATCCGTGAGAGGTCATTCATTGGTACAGTTGCAGATGTGGAACGTGGGCCCTGGAACTCAAGACCGGTGAAATGACCCGTGAGAGCGAACGGAAGTACATGTTAGCTTGATGTAACTGATCAATAGGGTTGATGAGTCTGTAGTCCGACTTGATGGCTATCATAAAGATATGTTGACTCTGGGGAGAAGGATACTGGAAAGGCTCCCGTGATGGGAAGAATGGAGGTATCCGGATCTATGTTGATATAAGTAAGTAGAAGACTTGCATTTGGCTAGGCTTAACCCTGACACGCGCCAATACTCATACCAATGGCGGAGTGAGAGAGTGTTGACTTAAACCCCAACCATGAAATGTCCGGATGGATGCCTTAACCCAATTACCGCGGAGAACCCAACAGACGTGCATCAAAGCCGTGAGGGAAAAGTGACTGAGACTACCCAAAGGAGTATGGTGTTCTATCTTAATGTGTGTCTGCCAATAGAGACCGGAATACATATAGTTAGAAGCATATCTGCATTGTTTGTTTCATATCATGTTGCATTTTGTATGGTTTGCTTCCATGTGTTATTATGTTATTATGGATTGAATTGCCTTGCTGAGTTCTTTTGAACTCACTCCTTTTTGCAACATCTTCTGTTAGACTTCTCTGCAGGTAATACTACTACTGTTGACTACAATGGTCAGTATTATGAAGACCAAGTGCATGACTCATACTATGATAGCTATGGTGGCTATGTCGGTGAAGACTATTAGTATGAGACTGATGCTTATCAGAAGTAGTTCGGCTTTAGCACTTGAGTGCTAGCGTTGGGATATAGTTCCACCCTCTTTTTGTATTAGCTTCGTTGAGACCTTAGTTGCTTGTTCCCCTTTTTTCTTTTAGGGAACCGTTTGTAACCTTTTGATCTACCTTCCGCTTGACTGTGGAGTGATTTTTCCGCCTCACTCTACATTTGTTTGGTATCTTTTTCCGCGCTCTAATTGTATTCTTGAACCGTATCTTGATATTTTGATTAATAAAGTTAAACATTTGATTATATTATTGTGCTAAGTGGATATGATCGATCCTAAACTTGATCTTTGGGACTGTGGATCACTCATCCAGGACTGTGGATCACATCCAGCTAGCCGGTACCCTATCTGGAATACCTGGAGGAGTGATCCACAGTCTCGAAGATTAAGTTTAGGAACGATCATATCCACTTAGCACAATAATATAATCAAAAGCAAGAATAAATCGAATCTTTAACTTTATTAATCAAAATATCAAGATACGGTTCAAGAATACAATCAGAGTGTGGTAAATGATACCAAACAAATGTAGAGTGAGGCGGAAAATCACTCCACAGACAAGCGGAAGGTAGATCAAAAGGTTACAAACGGTTCCCCAACAAAAAAAAGGGGAACAAGCAACTAAGGTCTCAGCGAAGCTAATAAACGTAAAAAAGAGTGTTGAACTATATCCCAACGCTAGCACTCAAGTGCTAAAGCCGAACTACTCCTGATAAACATTAGTCTCGTACTGATAGTCTTCACCGACATAGCCACCATTAGGGCTGCAATTGGGCCGGGCTTTTGCAATCCCAAGCCCAGCCCTATATGTTCTAATTTGAGCCCATTCCCGCCCTGACCCTAGTTCAGGGCCAAGGATTATTGTCCCTGGCCCTAAGCCCTACAGGGCCAAGCCAAGCCCATTCCCACCCTAATTGGCCCTAATTGGGCTGGGTCAGAATGGTTGGCTCGATTGGCCCCTAACCCTGATTGGCCCTGACCCTAATTGGCCCTGATTAGCCCTGATTGGCCCGGGCCCTAATTGGCCCTGACCCCTGATTAGCCTTGTCCCTGGCCCTGATTGACCCTATCTTGGCCCTAGCCTTAATTGGTCCTATCTTTAGACCCAAAATATCAAATGTAAATTAATAAAATAAAAGTATCATAAGTAAACTAAAAATAAAATTCATAGAAATATAAGATGATTCAAGCTCATACAAAATGATAAAATAGTCAATAAGTTGATAGTGTTACTTTAAACATAAATAAATTTATACTCCGTAATTCTATATTGATCTTTGAAAGTCTCTCATTGCTTTGATGATGGAAATTGAAAACCTCTCCCATTACTTTGGTGATGGAAATTGAAAACCCCTCCCATTGATCCTTATTCAAAAAAAAAAAAAATATCATATTCAAAACTTTGTTAACGAGTAAATCAACGATAATTTAGTATTGATATTTTTTTCATATTTAAAAAAATTATATTTTAGTTACAAACATAGCTATCTGTCCTTAATAAGGTTTGTTTTTAGTATTATTATTATTATTATTATTATTATTATTATTTTATATATCACATTGGAGGCAAAAGAAAGATGTCAATATTCATGATGAGAAGTTGGGGTGTAGATTTGTTAGATATTAATTCTCTATATACTAGCTTTTATTATTTCTAATATATTATCTCACCTTAGTAAAAAAAAAAATCAATGATTTTTTGGAACTAAAAATGACTTGGTTCGAAAAATAAAAATTATCCTAAAAATAAGATAAAAAGTGAAGTCATAGTCTAATATGATCAAAATGACTGAAGGTCAAAGTTGAGACTTATAGTTATATCAATGTTAATGTGAAGATTAGGGTAAAAATCTAATACATGATCAAGGTCAAATTAATATTAAGACTAAGAGCCAAAATTAGGGTCAGGATCGGGCCAAAATCAGGTGGATGCTTATTACATTAGTAATGAAGATATAATTTATTTTTATTAATTTTTTGCAAAACATGATCATGTTTTTAAAATTTGACACGTGTCAAATACTCACCCATGTGGATTATAATTAATTCTTCTCCATATGGGTGGAGGGTCTAGACTCAAATCAAGGCCAAAATCATGGGCCAGATCAAGGCCAAGATTAGGACCAATATCAAGGCCAAGATCAGGGCCAGGATCAGGGCCAAGATCAGAGCCAGGATTAGGGCCAAGATTATGGTCAAAATCAGGGCCAGAATTAGGGTCAGAATCACGGTCAAAATCAAGGTCAGAATCAGGGTCAAAATCAGGGCTAGAATTAGGGCCAAGATTAGGGTCAAAACCAGGGCCAAAATCAGGGCAAAAATTAGGGACGGGCCGGGATGGGCTGGGCGGGCCAGAGAGTAATCACCGGCCCGCCCTTGGCCCAGTTCAGGGCCAGAATATTTTGGCCCTAACCCGCCCTTGGGGCCAAAATCTTTAGCCCAAGCCCTATTCGGGCGCAAGGCGGGCTTAGGGCGGGTCAGGGCCGCCAAGGCCAAACTTGCACCCCTAGCCACCATAGCCATCATAATATGAGTCATGCACTTGGTTTTCATAATACTGACCATTATAGTCAACAGTAGTAGTGTTACTGCCAGAGAAGTCTAACAGAAGATGTTGCAAAAAGGAGTGAGTTCAAAAGAACTCAGCAAGGCAATTCAATCCATAATAACATAATAACACATGGAAGCAAACCATACAAAATTCAACATGATATGAAACAAACAATGCAGATACGCTTCTAACTCTATGTATGCTGGTCTCTATTGGCAGACACGCATTAAGATAGAACACCATACTCCTCTGAGTAGTCTCAGTCACTCTTCCGTCATGGCTCTGATGCACGTCTGTTGGGTTCTCCGTGGTAATTGGGTTAAGGCATCCATCCGGACATTCCATGGTTGGGGTTTCAGTCAACACTCTCTCACTCCGCCATTGGTATGAGTATTGACGCGTGTCAGGGTTAAGCCTAGCCAAATGCAAGTCTTCTACTTACTTATATCAACATAGATCCGGATGCCTCCATTCTTCCCATCACGGGAGCCTTTCCGGTATCCTTCTCCCTAGAGTCAGCGTATCTTTATGATAGCCATCAAGTCGGACTACGGACTCATCAACCCTATTGACCAGCTACACCAAGCTAACATGTACATCCGTTCGCTCTCACGGGTCATTTCACCGGTCTTGAGTTCCAGGGCCCACGTTCCACTTCTGCAACTGTACCAATGAATGGCCTCTCACGGATACGCACCGGTATTGAATGTCCACAGTGTGATTCATGTCCTCTCATGGATATTACGCACCGCTATTAAGTATCCACAAATCAACATTGCAACCACGGGTTGCTCGGACTCAATTCCCTTTCCGATCGGGTCTGATATAAAAGGGACATCCTAGCCAAACACTTCTAGACATGCCCTAGGTATGTCAACCAGTAATTAGGGAAAGCGCCAAGGAGCACCATAAGAAAATGTCCCATACCACCTCCACTGGTGTCCAAAGGCAAGAACACCAAAAGGCCATTCCCCATTCCCCAATCAAAACCTAGGCAAATCACATTCCCAATCAGTCATTCACAAGCACAACTGTTAATACAACATATAATCATTCATAATTGAAATAACAATTGAATAAGAAGAACAAGTGCTAATGTGATTGAAGAACTACAACAGCCATATGATTATAAGAACTAAGTACAGCAGTAGTACAATCATGTAATTCTAAACAAATACAAGTAAACATGCATATCAGGTTATTAGAGATCAACCATCCTTACCTGAAATAAACGTCGAAGAAATTCTGAGGAATAATGAGGAAGAGGTCCAAGACTAGCAATTTAACCCTAAACAAGCATATAACAATCATTAGGAATAAGCCCTAGAAGATTAGGAGTCAAACGGAGACAAAATAGGGCAATTTCTGCTGTCAACAGCCCTTTGGTTGATGCCTTGGTTGATGGGATCGACCAAGAGGATCGACCAAGCAGATTCAGTACGGACAAAATATACTCATTTGGTCATAACTTCTTCGTTTGAAGTCCGATTGGTCCGAAATTCGAAGGGAAGCTTCCTAGAATATATTAGGACTATCCAAGAAGGTCAAAGCATTAAATAAAGGTAAAAATATAGGTTCTTGATTTGAACCAAGAAGTTAGGGTTTCAAGGCATATAGTCCAAGGATCTCATGTAAGAACCAGGGAGAATAAAGATTCACCCTAGGGAGTATAGAATAAGAAATCATAATTAAGAAAGACTTTGGGGATGACCCAATAATTAACAAAGGATTACGGTTTTCAGTTAAATATCCTCTCATGAAGGTTCCCCTAGATTGGTTCTCAAAATAAACCAAGGTAGGTTCACTGCGTGAAAGGGAAACATCTGCTTAGCAAATTCAAAATCAAGAATGTAATAGGGGAGGATTAGAAATAATAAGGTTCCCAATTGGATATTCTTTCATGAGGGTTACCTAATTTGGATATTCTCTCATGAGGGTTACCCAAAGGTTTCCCCCCGATATCTCTTCATATAATGGTTTCCAATTGTCTAAGAAACATTAGGGATCAACTCCTCAATCATGAGGACACAAGGGAAGGTCATGGTAATGGTATGAGACCTTCTCCACAATCATAAAGATAGGTAGGAAAATCATGGAAATAGTCAACAAGATCTTAGGTAAGATCATAGACATCAAGAATCAAGAAACAAGAACATCCAGAAACAAGAACATCACCATATGGTTTCAAGAGCTTCAAGAACGTAGAGTGAATTGGGGAATTCACTCTAAGAAAGAAAGAATAGTCAATAATTAAGAATCAAGAATCAAGAAACAAGAATATCATCATATGGTTTCAAGAACTTCAAGAACATAGAGTGAATTGGGGAACTCACTCTAAGAAAGAAAGAATAGTCTTTTAAAATCAAGAAAGGTATTGGAAAGGTCTAACAATGAGAGAAAACAAGGTAAATAAAGTCAAAGGAAAGAAATTCTAACCTTACAATAAGGGTTTTAGAATCTGTGTATCCCACAGAAAGACTAGGGAGAATAAAGATTCACCCTAGGGAATAAAGATAAAGAAATCATAATAAAGAAAAGTTTTTGGGGAGGATCCAATGAATTAAGAGTGGATTTGGATTCCTCAATTTGGTTACCTCTCATCAGAGTACCCAATTTCGACTCTCACAAAATCACCCTCTTTTTGGTTCACAGAGAACAAAGATTCATCCTAGGGAAAACAAGAGTAGAAACACATAATCAAGAAAAGTGTTGGGTAGTGTCTAACAATTAATAAATGATTAGGGTTTCCTGATTTGGTTACCTCTCATGAGAGTTACCCAAAATCAACTCTCATAGAATAACACTTACTTTTGCTTGCCAATGATGGGGGAAAGAGGGAATCAACCTAACAATCATGGGGATAGAAGGAAAGGTTGTAGCACTGATGTGAGACCTTTCCCACAATCACTAAAATCAGTAGGATAATAATGAGGGAGTGATCAAGATCATGGGTAAGGTCAAACTCAAGAATCATCGCCATATGGCTTCAAGAACATAAAGTGAATTGGGGGATCATGGGTAAGGTCAAACTCATGAATCATCGCCATATGGCTTCAAGAACATAGAGTGAATTGGGGGATTCACTCTAGGACTAATAGAATTAGAGAAGAGACCATTACAGTAGTGTAATACCTTTCTCATAGTCAGAAGATCAGAAGTATAGAAGAAAGAATGAATCAAAGAAGAAACGAATCGATTACTAACCTTTTAGAAGAAGAACTGATGAAGAAACTCGAATGGATGCTTGAGGATCATCCTTGGTTTTGGAGGAGAGGTTCTACGGTTCTTCCCACGTTCTCCAAAGGCTTAGAACTGATTGTGAGTGAAAAATATGGAGTTCCCCCCTTTAAATAGCATAAGAAGTCCCTAAATTGCAAGGATTTCACCAAACTGACCAAACTGCCCCTGTTGGTTGATTGGTTGCCAAGGAGGAGATTCTAAGGTCCTTTCCATGTTCTCTTGAGACTTAGAAACCTAGTGGGATTGTTTACCACGAAATTCCAAGAAATAAAGTTTTAAAACCCTAAAAACAAAAATTTACCAAATTGCCCTTGCTTGGGCAACTTGCTCAAAATAGGGATTTAATTGGCCTAACTTCAATATCTTTGGATGGGCTTCTTTCAACACATCATACTACTTACCTAGTATGGAGGGAAGTCTTCAGACCAGGTCCAACTAGGCTTTAGGCCCCTCAACCAAGTTCTTCATTAATGGGCACTTCGACTCCAAATCAAATAAGGTTTCCATAAGGAAGCACCGTCATCAATATCAATGGGTTTTGGGTCAAACACCATGTCTTATATTGAGATGGATCACAAAGACTTCTTCCTTCATTTTAGGAATTCGGATCTACAATAAGGGAGAGGTCTGACTTGACTTCCTAGGACTTTCCAAGGCTAACAACATGGTACTTAAGGTCCAACTCTTAGTCAAACATTAAAGAAGCCCTTCTCTACCTAAAATAGATAGGGTGTCCTGGCTAGGTTTGGCATGGATTTCACATTCTCCCCCCTTAAAATAATTTCGTCCTCGAAATTGGGAGAGTACATGGCTTCCAAAGATATGCAGATACTTCGCTTTTATCTTGATTTCTTCTTCCAAAATTTACGGGAAACAAATAACAATAAGTCTTTTGAAAGAAAAACAAAGGAGTAAATATAACATGCTTTGAAATCATAAACAATTAGAAGGGTTAACAAATCATGTAGATCACACTTGATTTCTTTTCAAAATCATCATGTGGAGAATTCACAAGGTTATAGAGTGTATGGAGATCCACTCTAGAACAGCAGGGATAAAAGGATCAGTCATGGGAATGACTTAAGATCACATTCCTATCAAAGGGAAAAGAAGGCACTAGAAGAAATAGAAGAGAGAATAGATCAGCTTCGGGGGTAAATCTACCAAACGAAACTAAGCAACTCATATGACAGAGATTAAATCAAACAATGCAAATGGTATGTATGCATTTGGCATAGTAGCAAGGTTAGGTTAGGTGGGATTTCATAGTGGGGGTAAGAAAGACATGTCCTAAGTAATGTGTTATCACTGCCAAAAGAAGGGACACTTTGCTCATGATTACATTGAGTCAAAGAAGGTACCATCTTTATATTTTCCTTGTACCTTTGTCAGTACGCATGTATTGGTTGCCCTAACACAGTCAAATTGGATTGTTGGTACAAGAGCAATTAGGAACGTCACATGGGAAAGAGGCAATTTCCTAAATTATCACAAAGTGTCACTGGGAATGCATAGGATCTACGTGGGAAATAACGCCAATATTGAAGTTCAAGGCATTGGAGATCCACTCTAACATCTGTGGACCCATGAATGTTAAGGCAAGACATGGAACCTCCTATTTTCTCACTTTTATAGATGATCATTCGTGATATGGTTACGTTTATTTGATCGCTCACCATCATGAAGCATTAGATTGCTTCAAACGGCTTGTGACAGAGGTTGAGAATCAATAAGGCAAGAATCTAAAAATACTGCGAACTGATCATGGACACAAATATTTATTTGAACAATTTAAAGAATTGTGAGACAATTGACTATTCCTAACACTCCACTAAAAAATTTTGTAGCATAAAGAAGGAATAGAACTCTATTGGACATGGTTAGGTCCATGATGATGCATGCTAACCTCTCAATTAGTTTTTTGGGAGATGCACTTCATACTGCAGCCTATATCTTGAATAGAGTATCAATTCAATCAATATCGTTCACACCCTATGAGCTATCAAAATGTTCAAAGCCTGCTCTAGGACATTTACAACTATGGAGTCGTGCTACGTATGTTCACACCCCTTCCCATAAGTACAAGAAGTTAGGACTTAGAGCTAATAAATGCATCTTTGTGAGGTATTCTAATAGCTCTAAGGGATACGTTATGTATGGTGAACACCCTAGTGGAGGTATGACTGAGATTGAGTCACGAGATGTTGAATTTCTAGAGGTAGATTACCCTAGTTTATCTTATGCACATAGCGATCTTGACCACCATGAGATGGAGGAGGATTACAACATACCAAATCCTCCTGGCGATGGTGGAGATTGAACACATGCTGTAGTTGCCAGAGAAGATATTGGTCATAGTGCATCAAGTGGGAGCATAAATGTAGACTATGAACTTAGTGGGAGTGTACCTGGTGGGGACACACCCACAAACCACTTTGACTTAAATGCGCGTAGAAGCACAAGAGGACATATTCCCTGTCGTTGATTTAAGATTGAAAGGGATGCCCTTTTTGTGTGCCTTAGCTGATGAGGAGGAACCAGCATCCCTAAAGGAAGAGCTATCATCACATGCCAAGGATAAATGGTTAGCTGCTATAGAAGATGAGTTGAGTTATATGGAAAAGAACCAACTCTGGGAGTTAGTTGATCCTCCACCTAATTGCAAAACTATTGGGAAAATGGGTTCTTAAGGTTAAGCATAAGGCTGATGGACCAATTGACAAATATAAGGCACAACTTGTGGTGAAAGGCTACACTCAAAGCTAAGATAATGTTTTGAGTGATAAACAACTGGTAAGATGATTCCGTCTTCTCAAAGCTAAGATAATGTTTTGAGTGATTGAATATAAATCCAAAGGAAAATTAACCGGGTTAGGATAGACATGGTAGGCGACTAAATGAGACGATTGTGATGACTTACTTGAAAACGCATTTAGAAAAGAAATGAAGCTTTTACTTTTCTTCTCATAACCATGCTCATCTCAAAACATAGTAGCACACAGATGAATCAAAAGCTTAGCTACAATCGAACCGCAAATAAAACGAAGCTCAAGGTTTCAACAATTCAAAGGTTAAAGGGTTGGAAAGACGAATTAAAGGAAGTCCAAGGTTTAAGCATAGGAAGATCAGATAAGATAGGCGATGATGAAGCTTTTGTTGAAACAGGGGAAGAGGCGGGTTGGTGAAGTCAACCGGAGCAAAAAAGGTTTTTCCCCACTAGAATTCTATACTGGAGATGTAATAGCTGAAAAGTCCTAAAATAATCCGTCAAACCAAGTGCATTTATCACTTTAGATCCTTCACCCACTCTACTTGATTTGGGTCTTTAAATTTCCTATCCAACCAAAACCTGACTAAGAATGTTAATGGCACGCTATTGCCATATGACTAACAATATAAATATAGAGGAGTTTTCAACAACAACTCAAAGCCACCGACTTCAAACACCAAGGGAAAGGAGTTCATCTGCATCCAGCGTTTGGCTTCAGTGCTACGCAACACTAAACTGCGGATGGTGATGATCTAAAGTTTTGGTCGACATTGAATCTCAACCATCTGTTTTGCTGTTTTTTTCTTCTTTTTTTTTAACTACACCAACTGTAACCCCCCCCCCCGGCCAAAAAAAGGAAAAGCTTGATCTTGACCACCACTGTGAATCCCGATCATAAGTAGCTCAACGTTGCGCATTTTAATGCGCAACACTAAAGCACGACCCCTGCATCTCTAGGGTTCAACTGTTGCACATTAAATGGTGATTGCTTATCAGATCAGATAATATCAGTATCCATCCAATAAGCAACCAGATTCAAATTCAGATGACTTCTTATCGGATCAAATAATATCAGTTAAACTTTTTTTCGATTAGAGTAAAGTGTTTTTTTGTTTTAAAAAATAATAGTATGTTTACATTGAAATGATATCTCACCAAGTGATATTTTTAAACCACACTAAATTAAACTAGTTAACCCTAATTAATAGGTTGAACTCACCCTAAAACAAAGGGTGTCAATTGTGTACTAACACTGTTTAACCATGCCGAACCGTGCCATCTAAAACCACACTATTTAAAATTTGGTACGATACGTACCGTAACTGAATTTCTTTAGTATGGTTCCCGTTTCAAATACTCATACTGTTGGCATGTACTGAAACCGTACCGAATTGGTATCATACCAAATTATGGGATATAAATGTAATTTTACAATTAAAACACTTTACCTTTACTCTATCCCTAATTTCCTGTTTTAGTTTTTCGTTTTGTCCTTCAATCTTTATCTTAGATTTACTTGCTTTTTCTCTTTTAATTAGATTTATTTGCCTTGTCTATTGATGGCTTGATTGCAATTTCATTAGGATCTTAATAAGCTAACAACAAAAGTGTCATGGGCTTGTTCGTACCAAAATTGTATTGCACTAGATATCGTGTTTAAACCATTTTCCCGCACTGATTTAATACCGAAACCGGTCCCAACAATTTTTGCAAATACCAAAACCTTACCATACTATGTAAATTCGGTACAGTATGGTCCTGGTTTTCAATATTCAAAATTGGTATTGTACCGAATTACTGAAACCATATCGATTGACACCCTTACCCTATACTATCAAAATTTTCTATAGCCAACTGGCCAAACTTTGGAAAAACCATTAACCTGACCTTTTTTTTTTTCTTCTAAAAAGAGTTGATAATAAGATTGGGAAACCGAAAATTGGAAGCGAGATGATAATCAACAATCAATAATTTATCGAATTGAATAATTACTAGATATCTGACAATATTCTGGATTCGATTCAGATACCTTCTGTAAATTTCTGTCGTATATCGGATCAGATTCGAATAGTGTTTTACTTATTGGATTTAGATACTAGTGGTGGTATATCCTAATTGAATCCAATCCATTTATAGATGTAATAATATGAGCGCATTTGATGTTGATATGAGAGAATATGACCGAACCGGGTTTGCCATCGGTCCAACCGGTGATTCCGTCTGAGGACGATCCGACCCCAATCAGACACAAACAAACCGGTCTAATAGTTAGCATAATGGCAAAGGAACCTCATAGATTCCAATAGGTGGACACGATCCCCCGAAATGCGCGATGGATAACCAATCAAGAAACGGTTTTCATTGATGGTGGGAGTTAGCGATCGTGTAGGATACGACAACTGTCACACTTTGAAAATAAAGGATCGTGCGATTAGCAGTATTATCCAATACCCCGCAAAAGGAGTATAACCGCTAAGATCCGACGGTCACCAAGAGAAAGCACAAAAGAATCCAACGATCGGGAATTTAAGCAATTCACTATAAAACTAGGTAGCCTGTACTAGGCTGAGGTATCTAAATTGTTTCCCTGATATTTGTATTCAAATTATACTCTACAACTAGCTAGAGTTGTGTGATCAGTTCAGCAACTGGCTTAGCCTTTGGAGGTGGCCTCCCGATCCCCACGGTCGGGCCACGTCTAACCCTATTTTGCAGGTTTATCTTCACAGATCCAAGGGCTGAGCAGATTTTGGACTCATCAGATGTATAATTTCAAAGATAAAAGATGTAAAATATGTAATAGATAAATTCCAAAGAATATAAATGCAATAGTTTACAATTCAAGGGTATATACATAATTTGCTCATAATTATACGTATCAACTCTTACTATATCATTGATCAGATGATTGAAACATTTCACAGGTCTTTTAATTGTGGGAATCAAGAAAGGGGCTCAATGAACAACGAAAGCACTCGATTTTTGGTAACTCCACTAGAAGTACCAATGCCATCGCCATGTTGAAAGATGCACTGGGAAGTTCGAGCCATATTCAAGGCCATGTCCACAACCCATCTAGGCAATCCACATCTTTGGGCACACTCGTTAAGCTTTTTCCATGAATCCCTAACCAAGCCTTCTATGTGTTGTCTTGCTTCTCCCTCTGAAACACGTTTCTCCTTCATGTAACACTGTATTGATTTGGGCACATCTCCCCTTTCCATCTCAGCCTTCATTTTCCAGCCACATATATAAACTCAACTTCAATAAAATGTTGGAGATTAAGGAACTACCTATTCTTATATAACAAGGGAAAATTTTAGGTATGCTAACGATATAACATATGCTAGCACTAAATACATTTGTCTCTTTCTTCCTTTATATTTTTTGAGGCTAGACTCATTCCAAAAGAGGGAAGAGGGAGATAAAAACACATAGTGTAGGATCAAACGCTTGTTGATGCTCCAAAAGTCTGGACCTATGGATACGGTGACACTAATATTTCCTTATACCGTAGCCAACAAGCACTCCAGTTTGAGCCTGAATTTGGGCAGACCTAAGGCAACCTCAGCACAGCCTAGCAAGGTCCCAACAATCTCCCCCCAGATTCGAAGCAAGATTTTTGGATAACTGAACCTCAGGCACAACTGGACGAGGCCCTAAAATCCTCCAAAAATCCCCCCAAACAGCACCATCAGCCTAGCTCTAATACTAGTTGTAGGATCAAGTGCTTGCCATTGCTCCAAAAGTCCGGACCTGTGGATACAATACCACTAATATTTCCTTATACTGGAGCTAGCAAACATCTCGGTTCGAGCCTGAATCTAGGTGGACCTAGGGCTATCTCAGCGTAGCCTAGCGAGGTCCAAACACATAGAGAGCATTAGCATTATCAAGTGAATCGAAAGTAATATATACATGCATATAAAAACATACCTGGGAAGTTCCAAGGTCATCAGTTAGTCGAGTTATGATAGAAGCCCAATAAAATAAATCACTGGAGCCATGGATCAGGCAATCAAGAGTCTCATCAGCTGGTGGGATGTTCCGGCATTGCAGCTGCAAGATACAGGCATGGACCATGGCTGCAGGACCACCCACTGTTATCCATGCATTACCCAAGTATTCTTCCAATCCTGGTGTGTACCCCTTATAAAACCATCTTGCTTCCACCAAATATGCTCTGCAAAGTCTCGCCCACTACAAAATATGACCATGAAATTCATTAAAGCTCTCTTTATTTTTGCCAAAAATATGGATCAAATAAATTTTCTTGTAAAGTAATAAACTCCCTTTCTTATATAAGGTAAGATTGAATCTCAACCACCACTTTAAATCTAGACCGTAGGCAGCTCAGTGTTACTCATTAATTGTGCAGCACTGAAGCAAAATAATTAAACAAGGATGAATAGAAGGGGGAAAGGAAATAACCTCTTTCGTTATGTACGGTAAGATATTCAAGCCAAGATCCTTTTGTGCATGATAAACAATTCCATTTCCAAAATTGAGGAGTGCTAAGTAGCATAACTTCATGTAGTTGGGAAGATCTTCTATGTTTTTGATATCCCACCTGGCAACATCTCAAATTGATTTTAAACCAAGAAAATTAAGAAATTAACTATTAATTAGAATGTAAATGTACCTTGCAATTAAGTCTCTAAATTATACCTTTCAATCGCATTTGTGAAGAGTTCAAGTTCATCGAGTGATCCATATACATCATAAATGTCATCAATTACTGTTAGTATTGAGATTAATTTGGTGAGCTCTATTCTACATTTGGAGAATCCCGGTTCATAAATTATCCCAACTGCCCACATGAAATTCTCCACCAGTCGGTCCCTTGCAAAGCAAAGCTTTTTTTCTAATGCCAATTCTCTCCACCACCTACCATAAAAAATAATAATAATAAAATTTAAAATTTAAAAAGATTAAAAAATATTTAAATTATTGTATACAAATAACATCAAAGATATATATATATATATATATATATATATATATATATATATATATATATAAAACTGAGGTTCATCTGTGTCAGTTTATATGCATCTCCACGAGGGTAATTTTTTTTATATTGAATTTAAATATATGGACAGTCATATGCCCCTAGATGATTCTGATTTTTAGTTTAAACATGTCGTATTCAAATAAACATTTTACTAAAACTCACCTGGAAAGCTCCCGTAATTCCTTTTGGTGTACTGACTGCACAATGTTGAAATCCAGCTTTGCTAGCTCAAGCAATATGGACGAACTCTTTTTGGCATTGATATCATTCTCATAAGCATTTATGAAGTTTCTAGCTTCTAATCTCACCATTCTCCATCGCAATGGAACTTCTAGTGACTGTCTCACTCTTTCTATGAGATTACTCCCGGACTTTTCCATCAACAATGACTTGAGACTTGAGACACTGAACTCCATGGCATCCTCTAGCAGAGTTTCTCCATTTACTCCAAGATGTGAAGCTTCATACAAGGACAAGAGTTCCTCAGTTTCATCACTTAACCAGTTCTTGAAGTGTCCATTCTTATCCTTGAATTCATTAAACACATCTATAAATTAAAACAGATCATCATTTAGTATCATCATTATCAACCAAAAAATAATAATAATAATAATAATAATAATAATAATAATAATAATAATAATAATAATAATAATAATAATAATAATAATAATAATAATAATAATAATAATAATAATAATAATAAATAAATATTCGTGTTCGTGATCTGGTAGTGAAGATGCAATTATATTTCTTTATATGTGCAGATAACCTGAACTGATCTGATAACCATGTTGTCGAAGAAGTCGAAACTTTAAGGCAGCAGTGTAAAGATCATCATCATCAATGCCCTCCCAAGAACCCAGATGATGAAGACTAAGGGATTCTTTGATCATCTCCTCGAAGTGATAAGCCACTCCCAGCCGTTGAATCAAATCGATGAGTTTCAACTGAAGCAATGGATCTTGATTAGTAGACTGTATAAGCAGCTTCACCTCTTGCTTGAGCTCCTCTAGGCGAGCATAGGAGAGCTCATTCTGCATTAACCAGAGAAGCTAGGGATGAGAGTTTGATACAAGCAATAAAATATAGTAGGTGATCGAAGTGTAGGAATTCAAAAGAGATGAGATTCACAACCGTGCAAGGATTCTTCAGAGTCTGAATGAATCGGTGTTCCCAAATGGTAGGATGATAATGGGCCGATCGGCGTTCATGACTCTCTAGTGATGCCGACGACCGCACTGCCCTCGATGACCACCGTGTGCAGCGTGTGTAGGATATCGCTGGCTGACACACGTCGCTGGTGCTTCTGTTTTGCAGCCATGAGACAGTACCGTTGGTAGCCAATAACGAAGCAGAGAGCTGAGGTATGAAACCCAGTTTCAAGAGTGGCTGAAAGGTAGTTGAAATAGCAGAATGGACCATGTTGATTGATGCAGTTGAAGACCACTAATTCGTTTCCACGATAGTTTACAAAATCGGCCCTGAGGATCTAACTGGCGTTCTTGGAAATGATCGTGTGGTAGAGAAAGAGATTTTCCGATCGTGTGTGAAAGAGATTTTCCAATCGTGTGGTAGAGAAAGAGATAAGAAAGTAAGGGTGTAAATTTGGGGTTTCAATCCGAGATAAGAAAGTAAGGGTGTAAATTTGGGGTTTCAATCCTCTACGGCCATGCCATCTAGCGGCCGCTCCAGATGGCTGCCACATGTCATCCCAAAAACTCACAACCATTGAAAGTTTTTAGAGTTTTTCCTTTGTTTTCCTAATAAACTCGCTACAAAAATTTGGGTCGAATATATGAACCGGTCCGGCTTACTAATTAAAAAAGAAAATAAAAACTCAAAACCAACTACGTCTTTGTTTTGGATTTTTGTTCGCGGATATCCGCGCAGCCATCAGAAGTTGACACGTGGCGTTTAAAAAAATCAACGATGTAAATTCCTTCAATAAATTTTTATATTTAAAATGTTTTACAAATTACAATTATTTGTCCCTTATATTTTCTAAATTTACCAAAATAATCCCTGCTCATCTCGATGAGAACAAAATCCTAAACCTCATTCAGATTTACAAACTCCGATCTAACCCTTCCAGTGTTCACCTTCGTTTCACTGAAAACTACCGATGGGATCCTCTGTGCATCCTTGCCTCTTCATCCGTTAGAACCATATTCACCCAACATCAATCTGGAGATTGTTGTAGAAAACCAGCCACTAACAGTTTTCTTTGCAGCAAGAAGCCGTAATGAAGTTGCAGAGGCTTAGAATACAAGGTAAGTTAGCTACTCTTTTATGTACAACATAGCACCAAAACAAGTTGCAGAGTTTGTCCTTTTACAGGGTTCAGAACCACGATCCTCATTCATCGCTTATATCCAGATGGAGAATACAACGAAGGTCTCTGGTTGCCGAGCCAGTCCTTAGACAAAACCGCCTCCAAGAAGAGTATGGTTCCCTTGTAGGTGAAGGCGGAGCGGACTTGACCAAGGGGTAAATCTGTCACATCCTCCCACCCGGTACCCTAACTGGCATACCAGAGAGTGTGATCCACAGCCCCGAAGATCAAGTAATGAGGAAATCATCCTCCCACATATACAGTTACATAATCATAAACAAGAAATAATCAGGGTTTAAAATATTATAACAAAAGATTAAAGCCAAGAAATGACTAATCAATATAATCAGAGTGCAAAATGATAACAGATGTAATCACATCAAAAAAAGTAGAGTGAGGCGGAAACTCACTCCACAAAATACAGCGGAACGCAGAATGTAAGTCTAAAAGAAATAATATCTAAAACAATGGAACTAAGAGAAAAATCTAACATCAGGGTTTTCTATTCTATAAATAACGTCTTCAAAATAGTGGACTTCATCAATCCATTTGAGACGTTCCACGTATACGTTGTCTTTAATCGTAGTACGCATCTTGATCAACTGAGGGATCATTAGAATAATCTTGATGGTTGCCAACAACTTGCGTGTAGTACGGTTCATCGGCTTGCGCTTCATTGAACTGTTCGCCATAGAATTCAGTACCTATAGAATAGTCTAACAATGTACAAAAGGATGAGTTTCGAAGAAACTCAGTAAGGTAGTTAATCCATAACAACATAAATAACATGGAAGCAAACCATAACAAGATGCAATGTGAAACAAGTAATGTATGTATGCATCTAAACTCTATATATGCTGGTCTCTATGGCAGACATGTTTTAAGTCATAGCACCGTACTTCTTTGGGTAGGTCACGCATACGGCTCCTGTTGGTAGTGGGTCCAGGCATCCCTCTCGGACAAACCATGGTAGGGGGTTAAGTCAACACACTCTCTCACAACCATTTGGCATAAGTACTGGCGCATGTCAGGGAAAAGCCTAGCCCAATGCAAGTCATCTAGTCAGTTACATCAAGTCAGGTCTAGATACTTCCATTCCTCCCCTCTCGGGATCCTTTCCGGTTTCCTTTCCACTAGAGTCAGCGTATCCGACTCTCTCAAATACGGACTCATCAACCCTATTGGTTATCCACATATGGTAAACGGGAAGCTCTCATGTCCTCTCACGGATATAACTCACCAGTCTCGAGCGCCCATGAGCCCAAGTCTAGTCATATGCAACCCTCCAATAAATGGCCCCCACAATGTGATTCCCGTCCTCTCAAGAATATAACTCACCGGTCTTGAGTGCCCGTGAATCCCCATTGCTACCACGGGTCGTTCACTTTCAATACCCTTCCGAATCGAGTCTGATATAACAGGGGTACAACCTAATCAAACACTGCTAGACAGCCCTAGGTATGACAACCAATGATTCGGGAAAGTGTCGATGGGCAACCCCGGAAACATCCCATACTATTTCCGATATTGTCCAAGGACACCTCCCAATCCCAAACCAAACTTAATCAAACACATTCTCAAATTAGTCATGACATACACAACCAGTAGTTCATCATATAAAAGAGAATGTAAAAGCAAAATCAGATTAAGCAGTAATAAGTAATTCATATAACATGAATAATGAAAAAGATGATATAAACAAGTGCTACTGTTCTCACAGTAGGAGATCAGAATTAAAGTACAACAACAGTAGGTAATCTCATAGTTTCACAAAGTAGAAACTAGAGAACAAGTAATCTATGTAGTTAAGGAAATAACTGCCCTTACCTTCTAATTCGCAAAGGAACTTAGAGAATCAAGTAAGACCTTGACTAAACCTGAGAAAAGAGTCTTAAACAAGTGTATACTATGAGTTAGGAAAGATACATGGAAGGAAAGATTACAATTCAATCAAAACAGACCAAGAATGGGGTTGCTGTACCCATTGGTCGACTGATTGGTCTATTGCCCCAGTCAACCAATGAGTCGACCAACAGACAGTAGCCTTCAAAAGTCAGAATTTTTAGAATATGAATCCGAATTTGGTGGTTCAAAAGGGTACAAAATAAGGGGGAAACTTTAATGGAAACATCTAAGTCTATAGAGGACAACAAACCATTAATCAAATCAAGTTTCTAGGTCACAACTCAGGAACCAGAAAGTTAACCTAATTAGGTTAAACATAGATTATGACGGAAAAATATAACATGATCAAGGGTAAGGAAATAAAATTAATAGGTTACAATTCTAGTAAAGAAAATAAAGTGAGAGTCTTCTAACATGATCAAAATAGGGGTTCTTGATCTTACCCAAGAAATTAGGGTTTCACCCTTTTTGGTTCCCATGAAAAAGGTTGAGATCACAGGAGGGAGGGAATTGATGATAGGCCAATTACAACAAGAAGAATTAAAGAATATTGAATTTAGATCAACTTCCACATTACCCATGAGGTTTCCCTCACATGGGGGGTTTACCAAAAGGTTCTCCTGATGACCACACAAGGTTAGGGTTTCAAGGGTTAGGGTTTCCAAGATTCAATTGGCAAGGGTTGAGATCATGATGATGATCATAGATCTCAAGGAACATGATGAAATCATGGAATAGATGGTTGCAAGAATGCAGCATCATCTTCCTGATCTCAATCAAGAACAGATTCAAGAAAAGAAAAATCAGAAATAGAGAGGAAAGAGATCATACACATACCTTTTATGCAGGAGGATGAGGATTGCTTGAGTTCTTGCGAGATATCAACCAAGGATGCAAGGGAAGCGATTAGATTAGGGTTCTAACTCGTTCCAGAGGCTTAGGAGGCAGATGAGGCGGAGTATTCCCGAGATTAGATTTAAATAGAGTAGCCACGATTCAAATTTCAAAAACAGAATCAATTGGTCGATTGATTGGTCAACTGGTCCAGTCGACCAATGAGTCGACCAATCAGAACAGCAACTTCAAAACAGGGAATTGAAGGCTCAGATCAAGTCCAAACATCAAGGGGTTTTGCACACACCTAAAGTGACATATCTAGTAGGTAGAAATGCCTTTGAACCAATACAGAGAGCACTCCAAGTCCATCAACTAATCCAATCTTCATCATAGTGCAGTTTCCATAGAAGGGGCACTGACATCCATACTCAAGGATTCCACTCCAGCCATCAAGTCTTCAACTGAAATGGCCCAAAGTTGACTTCTTGCCTTACTTCTGGTTACTGGACCTACAAACAACAAGGTTTCCGGGTCAGGGTTAGGGCTGGGTTTCACAAAATCCTTCCATCTGATACTAAAACTGGCACCTCAAGAGACAAGCTGCGCTTTTGAGGGATTGAAAATTTAGCGATTGGCAATGAACTAGGAGGAGGTGAGTTCGAATAAGTTGACCCTGCCCAGCGTTCAGAGGAAGAAAGGCCATCGCTAAAAAACCTTTCGACCTTTCTAGCCTCGATGTTAAAAATCCACTGAAAGCAGCTGGTCACGACTGAGATTTCAATAGAGTAAAGTAATTATTTCCATATAAATAGACTAAGTCTTCGTACAATAAGTCTTAGAAGCGAAATCCAAGAAGAAAAAAAAACCATATCAAAATCTGCAGTAACAATCATAAATAACAAAATCCATCAAAACAGAGTAATATGGAAAGGAAAAATTCATGAGAACATCGAAACCAACACTTTAGCATATATAGTAAACTGAAACCAATATTGCAAAGTAGAGAAATCACCTCAAGAAAGAACAGGCATTTAGGAGATGGATTTACACTAGGATTTCTGAAACAGGAAATTAAGTTTACTAAGGACGAAATGCTCTCTCAAGATGCAATGGAAGTTGTTCCACCCTGAAGATTTTCACAGGAATCGTAGATCTGGTAATGTGTATGCATTTGCTTTGTCCTATTCACTGCGGCAACGGACGCAGTGGCAAGGATGCATAGAGGATCCATCGGTGGTTTCCAGTGAAGCCAAGGTGAACAACAGAAGGGTTAGAAGAGCTTGTAAATCCGGATGAGGTTTAGGATTTTGTTTCTCATCGAGTTGAACAGGGATTATTTTTGTAAATTTAGAAAATATAAAGGACGAATAATTATAATTTGTAAAACATTTTAAATATAAAATCTGATTGAAAGAATCTAAATCGATGATTTATTCTATGCCACGTGTCAAATTATAACGGCTGCGCCGATATCTATCCGCACAGCCGTGAATAAAAATCCCTTCGTTTTTCCGTAAAATCCATGTTTTCCTTCACCTTCCCCCACCAAACTGGCTCCTTCGGTCTCTCCCCCTAAACTGGATTCTTCACCTTTTGTTTTTCGACCGTCCTCATTGAGCAACACAACAGCCACTACAGGTGAGCAACTTAAATTGTAGTTTTCGATTCTGATTATTTAGGGAACTTGAAACAAGGGCTGATATTTGATACTCTTGTTTTCCAATTCTTCAAGCATAAGTTAGAATTACTATTATATAAGGACTTTGTAGGCCGTTATTTTTCTTAGTTTATGAAAAACTACAATGCCTTTAATTCCAAGCTAGTGAAGAGCTTGCCATTGCCAATCTCATATATTTGGGATTTCTTCTGATTTGTTTTCAAATTTTTGAATGCAAAAGATCAGGGAAGTAATATTGTTAGCATTATTGCACCAGTTGTGGCTGCATGAGTGATTATAAAATTACTCGTTGTTCTCTTGTATTTTTTGGTATTCCGGAAGAAAAAAGAGGAACCGACGAGGGAAAATGGTATCGATTTTGGCCTTTTAACTTGCTTCAAAAAACCACCTATAATGGCTGTTGTGTTGCTCGATGAGGACGGCCGAGAAACAAAAGAAGGTGAAGAATCCAATTTAGAGGGAGAGACTCGAAGGGAATCCAGAATCATCACCCCGACGGGGAGCATAGAGTGCTCCCCAATAGGTTTACCACTACAAATTCGGTGGGACCCACCAGTAAAAAATAATTAAAAAAAAAAAAACCCTCCCATCACCCAACTCCTGGTCCCCCTGTATTTATGGTGGTAAAGCCATCGAGGAGCACAAAGTGCTACCCCTACGGGTAGCTGATCCGGACTCGACTGAAGGAGCCGGTTTGGTGGGGGGGAAGGTGAAGGAAAACATGGATTTCACAGAAGAACGAAGATGATGCAGTTGGTTTTGAGTTTTTTTTTTATTATTAAAATTAGTAACCCGAACTGGTTCATTTATTTGAACCGAATTTTTGTAACCAGATTAATGGGAAAACAGAGGAAAAACTCTAAAAACCTTCAATGGTTGTGATTTTTTGGGATGACATGTGGCAGCCATCTGGAGCGGCCTCTGGATGGCCGCTCCTTTGATGGCCGCAGAGAACTTAAACCCATCAATTTGGTATCGAAACCATTTACTGACACTGAAACCGCACCGTTTAAACTGTATTGTACTGAACCGTTTCAAAATTCGGTACTGTTTGTACCGAAATCAGATTTGGGAATTCGGTACGGTACGGTTTCGGTATAAGGCATCATACCAACGGTATGTAGCATATACTGTACCGTAATACCGGTGATATGGAGAAAATATGATCGAACCGGGTTCGTACTTGGTTTGATCCTTGACTCCGGTCGAGACAGAAGGAATCGACTCTCTCCCGAGCGAACCGAATCTGTAAGATGGCTTGCTGAGGAAGAAAACTTATTCAGCTACAAGCACGCCCTAATCCAACTTATGGATTAGGTTAACTACCCTAATGATGGCAGACTCAAAAGGACGGCTGCGGCTAATCATTATCGAAGGGATAATCATCACATAACCTAGAGGTTATCTCAGGAGTCCTCTACTAGTCCAAACTAGTAGAAGTCTATTGCTCAACAGATCTAACTGTTAAGATCCAACGACTACCCGAAGAAGGCTCAAGTGCATCCAACGAAGGAGATTCGAAGGTACATTCTATATGAACCTCACTACCATACAAGGTGAGGGACGGAGATTCATATACACACTGGTAGACGTAAACTATCAGGGGCTCACGATCTAGATGAGCAGTTTTTCATTCCTTAGCTCTGTGCTTCTAGCAGAGCCGTTTGTGATTAAGTTCATCAACTGACTTAGCCTTCCGAGGTGGACTCCCGACCCCCGCGGTCGGGCCACATCTGACGCTTTCATTTTGCAGGTCATCACGAGAAGATCTAAGGGCTGAGCAGATTTTGGACACATCATTTGGCGCCGTCTGTGGGAAAGACTTGTAAAGCCATGGTGACTAGATCGGCAGCAGCCGCAAGAGCCGCTACACAGTGCGATTCCGGTGTTCAGATCCCTGGAGTGAATAATCCAGATGTTCCCCAGGGAAGCCAAAATCCTATCGAAGTGGATGGCGGTTAGGGAGGACGTAATCCTCCTGATACATTCCAAGATCAATTGAATCAGGTAAAGATTCAACTCTTGGAGGTGAGCCAAGCACTCCGCATGCTCACCAAACGAGTGGTGTTACCACGAGAACCTGATCATCGCGATTCAGGGAGGCGCGCGTTACGACGTGATCAACCGCGTGATCAAAGATTGGCTGAAGACCAGAATATCGGTCAGAACTTTCGTGAAGGCGACCAAGGACCTAGACGAGTTGACGATCAACCTAGGCGAGACGATGGTTCGACAGACCGCAGGAAAGTACAACCGATTCAAATACAAGGTTGGACACAGGGGTGAGAACTCACTCACCAACGGTCAGAAGAACCGGTCGTGATGATCGAGCAGTTCGCGACGAGCGGAATGTTCGGGATGGACGGGCTGTTCGTGATGATCGAATAGCTCGTGAAGATCGTGTTAATCGAGGTCGTGATCATATCGATGAAGATCACCCGACCCAGATTGGTCAGGAATTGGCCAACATCAATCAGAAGTTAAGGCAGTTGGCTAAGGGAAGGATAACTGAGGATATTTACTCAGTCATTCAGAAGACCCCCTTTGCCGAGCCAATTGCGGGATATCAGTTCCCCCATAACTTCTGTTTGCCTACCTTTTCTACATTCGATGGCTCCGGAGATCCAACGGCCCACATTGGCTATTATCAGTAGACCATGGCAGTTTCAGGTAATTCTGATGAAATTTTATACTGGGTTTTTGGTTCATCTTTAACTGGAGCAGCACAAAAGTGGTTTTCGAACCTCCCCTCTGGAAGGATCGTAAACTTTGAGGAATTGGCGCGCAAATTCATAGGGCGATTCCAGAGTGGAATACAAGTCAAGAAAACAGAAGAAACCTTGTTTACTGTCAGACAAGGAAAAACCGAATTGATCAGAGAGTTTCTGAAAAGATTCAACAAAGTAACGATGGAGATAGAAAATTTGGATGAGCAAGTAGCCAAAACCGCTCTATTCACTGGACTCACTAACCGGAAACTCCTGGAGTTATTACTAGAGGATATGCCTACAACTTATGTTGAGTTGGTAAAGAGATGCCAGAAGCAGGCCGAAGTCATGGAGATCCTAGATGCGCGCCAAGGAGATAACAAAGTCTCCAATAAGGAACAGAAGGCTCCTGAGCGAAAGGCGAAGCTAAAGAAAAATGTCGGCGATCGGGTTGGAAAATCTCAGGCTTGGCGCCAGAGGTCTCCCGGTAAAAGTGAGTATACTCCGTTGAATGCTCCTCGGGCTGATATTTTAAATATCATCAAGAGGCGAAATATTTTGAAGTGGCCACCTAAAATTCCTTTGAAGCTTGGAGAGCAGCAGGATCGAGAAAAGTATTGCCGATTCCACAAGAACTATGGTCATTATACAAATGACTGTCATCATCTGAAAGCGGATATTGAGAGATTAATATCTCAGGGACACTTGTCCAATTTTGTTAGCAGAAGAAGGGAGGAGCCACGCGCGGCTGCCCCTAAAAGGGATCTTTCGGTTAGTTCAGAACGATCAAGGGAGGCTCCAAAGTCTAAGAGGGGCAAGGAGGTGATTGAAGCTACTCGGTCACCGATCCTTACCATTTTCGAAGGACCAGAGCCCGAATCACTCCGAAGTTTGAAGACAAAATCCAAATTTGTCGGAACCAGAGAGACGCAGGGTCTGCAGCTGACCTAATTTCTTATGAAGTGTATCAAAAACTGAAGGTGGATGAGGACTTGATGGAGCCTTCATCCACACATCTATATGGTTTTGCGGGGTCATCTGCGGTGGCGGAAGGATCTGTCCAATTGGACTTATCTATTGGAAGTTTTCCTAAGGAAACAACCGTCCAAATCAATTTTTTGGTGGTTCGGGAACTGCCAGCTTATAATGTTATCCTCGGGCGACCATCTTTATCCAAGATAGGTGCTATTGTTTCAACAAAACACCTGAAGATAAAATTCCCGACTGATATGGGAATCGGTCAAGTTTCCTCTGACCAGAGGATCTCTCGGTAGTGTTACGTTGCCTATTTAAAAGACAAGGAGGGCCCGAGGAAGGTGACTACCCTACCTATAGAAGTTCAAGACGATCGGGAAGAAGCAGAAATGCAAAGGCCGGAACCATTGGAGAAGCTGGAGCAAATCCAACTGTGTACCGAGGATAAGAAGAAGATTACTTATATCGGGTCTGAACAGCTGGAGAAATTCAAAGATGAGTTGAAGTTATTTCTTCAACAGAATAATGACATATTTGCATGGTCTGCTGAAGACATGCCAGGAATCGACTCAGGGCTGTCGCAGAGCATAAACTCTGGATAGATCCGAAGGTGAAACCAGTGATACAGAAAAGGAGTAATTTCTCCATTGAAAAGTATGAAGCCATTCGGGGCGAAGTTGAAAAACTGAAGAATTCTGGTTTCATAGAACCAATTGAATGCCCAACTTGGTTAGCTAACGTGGTAATGGTAAAAATGGCGAATGGGAAGTGGAGGATGTGTACAGACTACACAGATCTCAACAAGGCTTGCCCTAAAGATTGTTATCCATTACCTCGGATTGACCTCTTGATAGATGCGACTATAGGATATGAAACTTTAAGTTTCATGGATGCCTACTCAGGGTATAATCAGATCCTTATGAATAAGGAAAATGAGAAGTTTACAGCTTTCATGACTGATCGTGAAAGCTACTATTATAAAGTCATGCCATTTGGCCTGAAGAATGCAGGAGCAACATATCAGAGGGCCGTCAACAAGATTTTCAAAGATTTGATAGGGAAGAATGTTGAGGCTTATGTTGACGACATGCTTGTGAAGAGCTTTACAAAAGCAAATCATATTGCAGATTTGACTGAGGTATTCTCAGTGCTGCGAAAATATCAAATGAAGCTGAATCCAGAAAAGTGCGCCTTTGGAGTTTCCTCAGGCAAATTTTTGGGCTTCATGGTGTCACAAAGAGGTATTGAGGCTAATCCTGCCAAAATACAGGCTCTGGTTGATATGGAGGCTCCCAAAACTGTTCGTGATGTGCAATGTTTAACAGGGAGAGTTGCCGTTTTGAATCGTTTCATCTCCAAGTCTGGAAAAAAGTGTTTGCCATTCTTCAAGGCACTCAAAGATTTGAGGGGCAGCAAGGAAGCAAAATGGACCGAAGAATGCCAGAAAGCTTTCGAGCAGCTAAAAGTAGCACTGGGACAACCACCGATCTTGTCCCGACCAGAGAAGGGGGAAATATTACAGCTATATCTAGCGACGTCCCTTTCAGCGGTCAGTGCAGTACTTGTTCGTGAAAAAGATAAAAAACAGTGACCGATTTATTATGTGAGCCACGTATTGCTAGATGCGGAGACACGATATTCGCAGATTGAGAAGCAGGCTCTGGCTCTCATGATGGCCACCAGGAAGCTAAGGCCATACTTTCAAGCTCATCCATTTGAGGTATTTACAACTTTTCCTCTCAGTAAAGTTCTTAATAAACCTGATTTATCTAGAATGATGGTGTCCTGGTCGGTTGAACTCAGCGAGTTCCAAGTGAGCTTTAAGCCCAGAACCGCAATCGAGGCTCAGGCGCTAGCCGATTTTGTAGTAGAAACTACTGCACCAGTGGAGTCCACCATGGAGGATCCCATTATACCAACCACTTGGGAGGTATATGTGGATGGTTCGAGTAATAAAGATGGAGCAGGAGCTGGAATTCTATTGAAAAGTCCAGCAGGATTTATTATTCGATATGCTTTGAGATTTGCATTTGAAGGAAGTAATAACGAAGCAGAATATGAGGCTTTGATAGCTGGACTTCGGTTGTCAAAAGCATTGTCTATTGCAGATGTTACTATTTATAGTGACTCTCAACTTATAGTCAACCAAGTCCAGGGGGAGTATGGTATTAAAGAACCACGCTTGCAGAAATTTCAAGAGATAGTGCAGGCATTTCAAAAGCAATTTCGGAATTTGAAGATATCTCAGATTCCGAGGACTGAAAATTCAGTGGCAGATGAGCTATCCCGACTAGCCAATGCCAAAGAAAAGAATCTAGACCCTTCGGTCTACATTGAAGAGATAACATTTCCAAGTTATCATGAGAAAGAAATTTCTTATATTGAAGCAGAGCGTTGCTGGATTGATCCGATAATCTAGTATCTGAGAGATGACAAATTACCTGAGGATCCGAAAGAGGCAAGGTTGATCAAGATACGATCGGCGAGATTTGTCATTCAGAATGGGAGACTATACAAAAGATCTTATTCTGGACCCCTTATGAGATGTATAGGCCCCGAAGGAGCAAAGTCAACTTTGGCTGAGGTCCATGAAGGAATTTGTGGAGCACACATGGGTGGACGAGCCTTGGCCCACAAAATTCTAAGACTTGGGTTATATTGACCTAAGATCTAAGAGGCTGCTATGGAGTATGTTCGTCGATGTGGCAACTGTCAAATTCATGCTACCGTATCAAAGCGCCCAGCGGAAACCATGACTTCAATTCTAGATCCCATTCCCTTTGCGATGTGGGGAATTGATATCATGGGCAAATTCACCAAGGCGTCAGGCTGACGGGAATATCTGATAGTAGCAATTGATTACTTCACAAAATGGGTTGAAGCCAGAGCCGTGGCAACAATTAATGAGAAAAAAGTGAAGAAATTTGTGCTTGAGTCAATCATATATCGCTTTGGGATTCCAAAGATTATCATCACTGTCACATCCACCCAGCCGGTATCCTATCTGGCATACCCGGGATGTGATCTACAACCCGAAGATCCAGATCGAGCGGCCTTGCCTCCCACATACACGATAACATAATCATAAACAATATAATCAATGTATAAAGAAATAATAGATAGATCAAATGAATAAGACAAGATAGATAGTCAGAGTGCGGAAACATTTAAGTAACAACTTCAAAGTGATAACATCTCAAAGAGAGGGAGTGATCAGAAGTCACTCCTTCACAAATAGCGGAAGCAGTAGTAAATCAAGTTTAGTTACAGACAGTATCATAATCAAATCCATAAAGACTGGAGAGAGAAGATTCCAATGAATACAGTCATCCAGAGAAATGGGGCCTACACATAGGTTTCCTCTATCCTAATGATGTCCTCTTCAAAAGTATGGATAAAGTAAACCCAACGTGGCCGCTCCCTCACTAATGTGGGGCTAACCCGGGTACGCACTATAATCCTCCTCGGTATAGCAATCCTGACTCTCTGCGTAGCTATCACCCGAAGGGTAGTATGCGGGGTCATAGCTCAGGTCATAGGACGTGCCATCCAGTTCGTCAGTACCTGCAGGAAAATCTAACAAATTGCACAAAAGGAATGAGTTCAAAAGAACTCAGCAAGGCAAGTCGTTTCATAATACACAGTCCATTCGATACAATTCACCATACGATGTGATATGATATGAGGCAAAATGAAATATGATTCTATATTAAGTATGCTGATCTCTAAGGTAGACATGCTTTAAGCTGTAGCACCATACTCCTTTGGGTCGTCATTCACACCCCCTCAATCATAAGATATCTTGGGTCTGCCCGGGGAAGTTCGGTAAAGTCATCTCATAAACCATGGTTGGGGAATCAGTCACCGCTCTCTCACATCACCGTTTGGTATAAGTACAGGCGCATGTCACAGTAAAGCCTAACCCAATGCAAGTCATCTACTCAGTCATATCATGTTAGATCCAGATACGTCCATTCCTCGTCCCCGGCGATCCTTTATGGTATCCTTCACACTAGAGTCAGCGTAATCCTGGATTACGGACTCATCAACCCTATTGGTCATCCACATATAGTAAACGGGAAGCTCTCACGTCCTCTCACGGGTTGGTTACTAGTCTTGAGTGCTCGTGAGCCCAGGTCTATCCATATGTAACCCTACCAATAAATGGCCCCTTTCGGGTATCCGCAATATAGTTCAAGCCCTCTCACGGAGTGGATACCGGTCTTGAGTACTCTCGCTCATATTCTACCACGAGTCGTTCGGTCTCAATACCCTTCCGAATCGGGTCTGATACAACAAGGAAAATATCCTAACCATACACCTAGACAACCCTATATATGTCATCCAATGACCCGGGAAAGTGTCGATAGGCACCATCGGAGAACATCCCATACTATTCCCTCCGATGCCCAAGGACAGAAGTGTCGAAAGGACACCTCTCAATCCCAAGTCATACGTAGTCAATCACAATCTCAATCTCATCATATTATAGTAAATCAATGATTCGTCATATAAACAATTACATATCATAACATGATTGATCATACATGAATTATAAAATAAGACTGAACATGATATTCTAAATGATACATACATTCTATTACTGATAAGGAAATACATAACAATCATGTATAGTAAAGGATTTCTCATATGATCAAAACCAATAAGTTCTCATAATGTAAGCATGTTGGTATAATTAACATACTTAAGTTAACGACCGTCCTTACCTTAATCAAGTTGTAATTAAATTCAAGGATCACCAAGAATGGTTCCAAAGTCATTGTTGTTACCCTAGATAACACACAAGCAACATCAGAGAAGAAAACATTCAAATCGGGGTTCAAACGGATCAAATCGGCTGAGTACAGGGCATTAACAACTCTTGGTTGACTGGCTTGGTCGACTGTTAGTTGACCAAGCAGTTGACCAAGACTTGTTAACTTCTGGGCAGAAATGGAAACGTGCTCAGAATCTGCCCTTCCACTGCTCCGATTGACTTGAAATTTGGAGGGCATGCTTATAACAGTAAGAGGATATTACACACCAATTTTCATGATGATCCAACGGTTCAATCAAAAATGCCCAAATCGAAATACTAGGTTCTATATGGTAATCCTCAAGAATCAAAATGGAATTTATAGAAATTGTAAAGGATGGTAGGAATCAATCAAATAAAGGATAAGAATTGAGTTAGAGTCTTAATTTCAATATAGTCTAAGCTTAACATGCATCTACATATCAGATTGAATCAAAATAGATTAATATTGAAGAGGATCAAAGTGATGAAGTGAAATTAATCTTGATTGAATCATAGCATATCATGAGTGAAGATGATTAAGGAATTGAAGAGGGGAAACTCATGGTTGAGTGTTTGCAAGATTGCAGCACTTCAGCCATGGTCTCAAGATTATCAAATGATAGGGAAATGAATAGATTAGAAGAGGATAGAAAGAATCATACCTTGGATTGATGATTAACACATACACCAATGATTAGAGTCAAAGATCTTCCCAAACTTCAAAGAATAGCCCAAGAGGTGTCCAACCTCGAGCTCTGAAGTGCCAATGATTAGGTTAGGTCCTCATTCACGAGTTCCAAAAAGGTAGGGGCAAAATGGGAAGAGATTTCATGAATATTTGAATTTCATTACTCTTGGTCGACTGGCTGGTCGACTGTCAGTCGACCAAGCACTCGACCAAGCCATGACAGCAACTTTAGGAGTGGATTTGGAAGGCTATACAGGGTCAAATTGAGCGGGGTTTTGTCCTACAAGTCAATCAACAAGTCTAGTTTCAGAAAATACCTTCGGATTGATCACGGGGTTCCAGGAAGTGATTCAACTAATTTAATCTTCATCGATGCGCAGATTTTTACTCAACACTGACAAGGTGCACAAGTGAGGGGCATTGTTGTCAATGTCCATAGGCTCAGCATCAAGCATCGAATCATCCACTAAGAGGGCCCACAGGTCTCTTCTATGACCACTTCGGGTGTTCGGACCTGCAACAGTATAAAATCAGGGCCGGGTCAAGGTAAGGATAAGGCTGGATTTTACAATCACTGACCATGGTACTCAGTTCGACTGTCCGCAATTTGAGCAATTTTGCGGAACATATATAATCGAGCATCGTATGTCCCAGTGGCATACCCCCAGAGCAATGGACAAGTAGAGGTACTAACCAAACGCTACTGGAAGGAATAAAGAGAAGACTCGAAGCTGACAAGGCTTCTTGGGTCGAAGTTAGTGATGGTCCACCCAAAACAATCACCATTAAGACATTTTTAGTGATGGCAAGTTAAGGAACCGCCACAAATTATGTCAATATTATATTGTGGTACATCCCCTTGTAATTTCCTATCCTTTAGTGGCGGTTTTTTGTTTACCGCCACCAATTACATTAATTTTTTTTATTTTAAATTCCCCTATATTTGCTATTATTAAATTTATTCCTGAAAGACAATACAAATACATGAATACAAAGAAAATTCAAGAAAGCTAACAGTATTCAAAGAACACAATTTAAGAAAAATAAATACAATATATATTAATCAAGTCAACTTGTATACAAATATACAAAATTTCTTAATGTTACATTGTTAATCTAAACACCAATAATAGAAAAAGAAGAAAAACGACACAAATTGTAATATGAGAGATGTTAAGGGACAAATGCGAGGTGAAGGGAATCCTGAATGGCTTTGAACTCCAATGCATAGGCAGAGTAACCGTGGCTAGCCACTGACTTTGCCACCACGAACGGGCCTCCTAGATCCCAGATGATGCTACCATGCCTCCAGCTTTAGAAGATGCATCCCAAGTGGCATCAGAATAAATCTAAAAGCATACGTCCAACTGCTCGAGCGATGTTGTTGCATAGATGATTGCACTTGAGGCTGAATATCTACTTGAATCCCAAGTGAATGAGTCGGTGGCTGAATGTCTACTTGAGGCTGTTGTTGCATAGATGATTGCACTTGAATGTCATTTAAGAGCTTTGTCAAAAAAGAAATGGAATTAGAAAGATTGGGGTATATACCACGAAATAGGAAATGGATTCCGGCATTCCATATTACCCAAGTTAGTGTACTCCAAATAAAGTAAATCCAAGCTAATTGATAGACTAATGAAATCTGAGATCAATGAAATCTAATCATTCTTCAAGAATTTTTTTTTTTCTCTCTTTTTTTCTTCTTGTCGCACCAAATTTCCTCTATTTGTCACTGGGAAAGTTGTGCATGACATAAATCATGACAGATGCAATAAATCATGGCCTCCAAAAAATATCAATTTCTAACCATCAACTTGAGAATATAATGCAATAGATTTCAGTGATGTAAAATAAAATATTAATTCATAATTTCCTAAGAAGTGAGCACCAATATAGGGCTTAAATATAAAGAGAAAAAAATGGAAAGGAGAAGAACCATTCTTCAGCTTCTTTCCATCTCTTGTGCAGTATGCTACTTGGCATTAAAAAGTCTTTTATCTCAATTAGCCACACACCATGACTGCTCCTTGCTAGTTGTGAAGGACAAGGATGCTGCTGTGGTGCTTTCTATAGATTTGTTGTTAGGGCTGTAAGGAGCCACACTCAGAATCCTGCATTGAATGGACAAGAAAGGGTTTAATTGAAGGAACTTCAAAATAATACCACCACCCTACTTAGAAATACATCAAACAAGTTTGCTCAGGAAGTTCCATTTGGTGCCAAAAAAGAATCGAATGCATCAACAACCATGTATATCCAGTATACAAGGTCAAATTGGAAGCTTAAGCAACCCTTGCAACTCATGAAGCAGTTTCCTAGTAGGGAACTAAGTAGATGAGTCCCCAAATTAGATAATCCAATAATGAAGGCACACCTAATTTCCTACCCAAACTGAAATTTGAGAACATGGGCTGGTTTACGGTTGATGCAGAGTGACTTAATTTTATATTTCAGTTGGTAAGGTATTGCAACGGCCAGATTTAGATCCAATGCTATAAATGTGACTTCCTCAACACCAATTGGAGCTTCTGTACCGAGAAACTAGCGTTCATCTCTTTCAGGTTCTTTCTTTCCTTAATCTTCTTCTTTGCTACTTTCTGGATATCATCACTAGCACCAACAATGGTTGATGCTATTGTTTATTCTAATGTCATCAACAAACTGACCACCATCGTTTGGGATGAGATCAAGCAAGAATTGCAATTGGTCGTGGGTACTTGTCATTGGGACTAAACTTGAATCAGAATAGACAAGACTCAAACCAGCTCATGCAACCCATTGAAAAATGGGGGGAAAAAATAATAATAATACCTATAAGGAAATAAAAGATACTAATATTCCCTTACTGTAATTACCTTAAACTTGGAGGCAATAGAAGAAAACTTGTATGATGATCTAGCAGATTCCTCCGGAGAAGGAGGGAAAATGCCAGCAACGAAAGAGCATTTAGAGGAAGACGATAGACTGCAGTGTTCTACCACAACATAATCTCTGTTTTTATCTAGGAAAGAATCTGTGTGATAATTAACCTACCAAAAGAATACCAAAACTTAGAAAAAATAGTGCTATCAGATCCAACAAAATCCATATCACAAGATTAAGACGTGTAACATGCCTTGCCAGGACAGTGTGAAATGGTAAAGTCTGTTTCTAAGAACTTTGCCTTTTCCAACCGAGGATGTGTACGGAAGCTCTGAAAAAGCTTGAGGAACAGCTGCAAAACCAAAGACCAATCAGTCAAAAGTCTAGGATAGTAGAGGGTAAGATCTCAAGCTACCCACAACCAGAGTATAAATTTATACAATATAACGTATAAAAAATTAACTGTTGGCATGAGAGTTGTTGAATCAAATGACACAGGAGTACCCATAATAGGAGCCTCAGATTGGCTGCTGCTAGGAGTTTCCAAAGTACCTATTGATTTTGTGGCCATCCCTTCATCACTGTTATTGGGAGTCCGGATCAGCTACCCATCGGGGTAGCACTTTGTGCTCCCCCGACGGCTTTACCACCATAAATACAGGGGGACCCAGGGGTTGGGTGATGGGAGGGTTTTTTTTATTTTTTTATTTTATTGTTTTTTACCGGTGGGTCCCAGCGAATTTGTGGTAGTAAACCCGTCGGGGAGCACAAGGGGTGATGATCCGGATTCCTGTTGCTAGACCTGCTACCTGATTGAGCACGAAATTGTGATGTAACAGAGGGAGGTCTTGGAAGGGACTGGTTCTCATGCACAGCTTCTACCCCGGATGGTTTTACGATTGCCGTTGGCACTTGAGGTCTTTGGTTTGTTACAGAAGTTCCGTTTCCAGCCAAAAACAAGTGTACCAAAATTTCAACAAACTATCATGCTAACTCGAAAGGGTTCGGGTTCAGATTGAACCTAGAGTATGCTTGTAGTGGGCTTGTGATTAGCATCGAACGCATCTGCTATTGATACTGTAGGCATAAATGCAGAGGAGGATAGGGGATCAAATACTATCATTTTTGCCCTATCTTCTTGCACGGTCTTGAAAGACACTAACTAAGGGAGAGCGGAGACCTTGTTTGAGAAGGGCCATTGCATGCCTGAACCCCTAGCAAACCCTGGTGTATCAAACAGAAGCATGAATAAAGCTGAATCAGCTAATATCAAAGATCTCAAGGTATAACATGTTATGACCAAAAGTTAAAAAACACCACAACAGGAATCTTGATATTCCTAATGGGAAACCACATCAATTATAGTGGGGAAATATTCTCAAACTAAAAACATAATATAATGTTAATCTTTAACTGGTTATTCTTGTTCTACCTTCTGTTGAAGATTTGCACATTGCTAATATCTTTGGTAATGGTATACAAGTGAATATGCCAACTTTTATCCGTGCTTGTTTTCAGCCTTCACCGCACTAGCAAGTACGATCTAGACGATCCGTGTACGCTCCATCAGATGATAGTGAAGGTATGATGTATTCAAGAAGCATTCCATTCCAATAAAGGACCTTTTCCTTTTGACAAAAAAAAGAGGACCTTTTCCTTAATAAATGAGGTTGCTCACTTGCTCTTTTCCCTACATAGATGGGGGAAAAAACAATGCTAATGCTGAGGATCAGGATATGGATCAGGATGGTCACAATTAGTTATTGAGGAGCCATAAGGTGGGAACATGTTCTTACATCCAATCAAAGAACAAAATGCAGAAGTGAGACTTACCAAGGGCATTTCCTAATATAATTAAGAACGAGGTCATTAGACCATCATAACCATACTAAACCAAGAAGTTTAAACTTAGAACAATACTAATTGTTCAAAATAAACACACAATTTTAACGTGGTTCGATCTTCAGTGTGAAGTCTACATCCACGGTGAAATCCCCAATCATCTATGTTCTGGGGAGAACTTTCATTAACTATAAATAGAGATGGTAGTGTACATGATGTGGTATTTTACAATGAGTGGAGTTCTACTAAGATGAGAACTTTACAATGATTAGGACTATTAGTCTTTATGTTGTACTGAAAGACTAATATCCAATAACACTCCCCCTCAAGTTGGATCGAAGATGATGTCTGAGGTCAACTTGGACAATAATTTTTGGAATGTTCCCTTGGATAAAGCTTTCGTGGAAATATCTGCAAGCTGCTCTTCACTTCTTATGAATGGAGTTTCAATAGTTCCATCTTGGACTTTCTCACGAATAAAATGACAATCAATCTCAATGTGTTTGGTTCTTTCATGAAATATTGGGTTGGAAGCAATGTGAGTAGCTGCTTGATTATCACAGAAGAGCTTCATAGGTTGACTAAAACTGTCAAAACCTAATTCTTGAAGAAGAGATCTAATCCATACCAATTCACTAGTTGCAGATGCCATTGCTCTATACTCAGCTTCAGCACTGGAACGTGCAACCACACTTTGTTTTTTACTTTTTCAAGTGACTAGGTTTCCTCCAACAAATAAGCAGAAACCGGTAGTTGATTTTCGATCAATAGGATTACCTGCCAAGTCAGCATCAAAGAATCCTTCAATAATAGTGTTCCCATTTTTCTTCATCCATATACCTCGTCCTGGAGATGACTTCAAGTAACATAGAATACGGTCTACCAACTCCATATGTCCTTTGGTAGGAGCATGCATGAATTGGCTCATATAACTCACTGAATATGCAATATCAGGTCTAGTAATAGTAAGATAAATTAGTCGTTCTACTAATCATTGGAAACAACCAATATCTTACAAAGGAGTAGAATCACTGACCACTTTGCTATTATAGTTTATGGGAGAATTAGCTGGTTTCACACCCATTTTTCCAGTTTCTTTTAGAAGGTCAAGGGTATACTTCCTTTGACAAATGAACAATCCCTTACTAGAGCTTGCAACTTCAATACCAAGAAAATATTGAAGTTTTCCCAGATCTTTGATGCCAAAAGTTTTATCCAAATATTGTTTGAGAGTAGTAATTTCCGATGATTATCTCCAAGTGATAACTACATCATCGACATAGACTAAGACAACAATTGTACCACCAGTAATTTTCTTGACAAACATTGAAGAGTCTAATCCACTTCTTTTGAATCCAAAAACTATAAGGGTTGTACTTAACTTCTCATACCACGCTCGTGGTAATTGCTTAAGACCGTATATTGCCTTCTTCAATTTACAGGCAATACCATCTTGATTTTTTAATGGATGACCTGGAGGAACTTCCATGTATACTTCTTCTAGCAAATCTCCTTGTAAGAATGCATTCTTAACATCCATTTGAAAGAGAGGTCATTCACAATTGACGGCTATTAATATTAACACACTTAGAGTGTTCATCTTTACTATAGGTGCAAACGTTTCCTTATAGTCAACCCCATATGTTTGAGTATATCCTTTGGCAACAAGTCTAGCCTTGAATCTTTTAATTGTACCATCATTGTTGTATTTGGTCTTATAGACCCATCGACAACCAATTGGATGTACACCATTTGGAAGTGGAACAATATCCCATGTATAATTTTTATCAAGGGCCTTTAGTTCATCTTCTATAGCCTTCATCCATACTGATGAATTCTTGGCTTCAAAATAATTTTTTGGATCCTTATGATCCTCAATAGCAGTTAAAAAGCAAGGAATTGAGGAGAAATACGACCATAACAAATATGAGATTGAATAGGATATTTTACTATATGATATGTTGAGAAGTCATGCAATCTGATGGAAGGTTTAGAGATTCGAGTTGATATTCGAACTTGTATAGATGATGTCTGCTCATTCTTAGGTGGAGCCAATATTTGTGGTTCTTCTTAAGTATTAAGACTGTTTTGTTGCTCAATGTCGATTGATGAGTTATCTGACATACTTGGTAACGGGGTAGGAGCAAATTCCTGCACAATAAGTTCATTATAATGATCCATATTCTCCCCCTGAATTTGACTCCTGTCAGGATAAAACATGTGAGTTTCATTAAAGGAAACATCACAAGAAATAAAAACTTTCTTAGTAGAAGGTTATAGCATTTGTATCCTTTTTGTGATGTCGAGTAGCCCAAAAACACACTTTTGTGAGCGGGGATCAAGTTTGCTACCATGTTGTGAGTGAACATAAGCAACACAACCAAAGACTCTAAGATGAGTCATTATAATTGGACGATTATAAAGAACCTCCATTGGAATCTTGAATTGTAACACACTACTTGGAAGGCGGTTAATCAAATAACAACTTGTAAGAATAGCATCAGACCAATAAAGTTTAGGAAGATTTCCATGAAAAAGTAAAGAATGGGTCACCTCAAGCAAATGTTTATTCTTACATTCAGCAACTTCATTTTTTTGAGGTGTGCCAACACAGGATGTTTGATGCAAAATTCTCATATTTCTGAGATATGATTGGAAAGAAGTATTTGTATACTCTGTGCCATTATCTGTTCGCAAGATTCTAATATTCGTTTGAAATTGAGTGTGAACCATATTGCAAAAATCTTGAAATATCTGCAAAACTTCATTCTTGGATCTCAATAAATATAACCACGTGGCTCATGATTTATCATCAATGAAACTAATGAATAGTTTAAAACCATCTCTAGAATCCACAAGAGAGTGCCAAACATCAGAATGCACAATCTCAAAAAATGTACTAGAAACATGAGTACTATTCAGAAAAGGCAACCTATGTTGCTTAGCAAAATGACAAGCATCACAACAACTAGAATCAAAAAGGAAAGATGAATTCAAAAAATTTAGAATCCTATCAGAAGGATGGCCCATACGCCAATGCCAAAGTTGGGATTTCTCAGGTTTTCTCAAAGAAACCAAAGCACTACTTGGAGAGTCCAACACATAGAGACCATGTTGCAGGTGACCTCCACCAATTGTAAGTCCGGTTCTGTTGTCCTGAAATATTAATTTGTCTTTGGAAAAATCACATGGCAATTCAAACTTTCAGTAATCCTGCTAACTAATAGTAAATTCATAAACAAATATGGCACAAACAATGCATCTGTTTTGGTTGAAAATAAATTCAACTTCCAATGTCCTTGAATAGGAACAGTGGTGCCATTAGCAACCGTAATAGGAGGGCAGGAGTCCACTTTATCAATACTTAAATCAGATAAATAAGATGAAGAACGACACATATTGTCAATTTGCACTGAATCCACTATAAAGTAATTCTGAGATAGAGTAGAAAGGGCAAGGGGAGTACTAGTGGTGTGAGCAACATTGCTTGATTCAGCTGCTGGGTGAATAGAACTAATTTGATTGAAGGAGTTGTTGCAGTTGAGATGCAATCTGTTCAAGAGAACCCTGAAAATTTGAAGAGCTTGCTTGTGCAACAATTTTTGGATCTGATGCTTTAGTGGTAGTCTGATCTTTAGAAGGACGCAAGTGAGGGTGCAACTGCCAACATCGTTCTTTAGAATGACCATCACGATTACAATGATCACAATGATAAGCAGGTCGAGTTCCACAGCCTTTCCCACAATGACGACCATAAGAGACTTGATTTACAAAGCCAGAATTAGGGAAGATATTTGTTTTTGCAACATGGGCAGTAGTCTCATTTTGGTCAGCCCTTGTTTTAGATTCAGAGTGCATAACACGTCTTCTAATTTCTTCTCTTTGAATAATTGCACAAACAGTAGTGAATGTGAGAATTTCTGGATTCATAAGTATCTGTCTTTTTAAGTCTTCATATTCAGGACGAAAACTGGCTAACAGTTGAAAGACATGATCATGCTCATCTCTCTTCATATATTCATCAATAGTTTGGGCTGGTGGACGATACTGACGAAGTTCATCCCATTTCCTTTTAATGTTTCCAAGATGATCAAAAAAAGACTGAGAAGAGCCTTGCTCAACATGGGTAATCTCTTGTTGTAATTCATAGATTCTTGAAGAATTATCTGTTTGCCCATACATGAGTCTCAAAGCATCCCATAAAGATTTAGCCGTTTCAGAATAAGCAAAAATCTCATATATCTGAGGTTCCATGGAATTAAAAAGCCAAGTCATAACTTGGTTATCATTGGCAAGCCATTCACCATATTTGGGATCAGCAATCTCAGAAGCTTTGGTCTATCCATTAACATGGTCAATTTTAGAACGCCCATCTAAGGCCACGGTTGTTGCACGAGACCAAATCAAAAAATTTCTTTCATTGAGTAAGGTGGAGGCAGTCATAATAACACTTCTACCCTTTCTTTATTCTTCTTCCCTTATTTATTTATTTATTTATTTAATATATGCAACCAATGACCAACCAAGCAAGAAAAAATAGTTGAAGGCTTCAAAAAAACGTGAGACCCAAGTGCGAAGCAAGCAAATAACACAAAAAGAGAATTTAACTCTTCAACATGTGACACCACAAGATGCCAAGCAAGCAAATAACACAAAAAGAGAATTTAACTCTTCAACATGTGACACCACAAGATGCCAAGCAAGCAAATATATAACACAAAAAGAGAATTTAACTCTTTGACACGTGACACCACAAGAAGTTTTTTTTTTTTTTTTTGGTAAATAAAATCAATAAACGTGATTGTACTTATCTGTCAAAGGGGTTTTCTCTTCCAAAGCTCCGGCTGGTTTCTGTGCTCGAGAGTTCTTAGGTGGGTTACTGTGCTCGTGATTTCTTGATCATGACCTCGGGAGCGATTTTAAAAAAAAGCTGCGTAATAGCGCTCAAGATCAAAACAGTCACTGCAAAGGAGAACGTGGCTTGCTCCATCTCTCTCAGATGGAGGAGAACAAGATCGCGATCGAACGATCGAGTGCCGAAAAAATAGGGCAATATCCGAGGAAAAAATACGCAGAGTTTCAAGAACACACTGAACAAATCCAGGTATGCTTTGATACCATGTTCAAAATAAATACACAATTTTAATGTGGTTCGATCTTCAGTGTGAAGTCTACGTCCACGGTGAAATCCCCAATCAACTATGTTCTGGGGAGAACTTTCATTAACTATAAATAGAGATGGTAGTATACATAATGTGGTATTTTACAATGAGTGGAGTTCTACAAAGATGAGAACTTTACAATGATTAGGACTATTAGTCTTTATGTTGTACTGAAAGACTAATATCCAATAACACTAATGTATATAAGTTTCATCTAAATGTTAACTATCATCCCATCCCACATTCGAATATATGTGTGTGCGCCACTTCAACTTATAAGCTTTCCTGCTAAAAATACTTGAAATGGTAAGATATCTTTGGATCTCTTCATCAAACCTCTTCAACTTAGCTCTCTTAGCTTCTCTCTTCATCTTCATTTCTAAAAGAATCTCAGCTGTAGCAATATTATAAGTGATTTCCTCAACCCTTTGTCTTAACCAACCAACCTCCCATCCACTCTACTCAGCATCCAACACTTTTTATTGCCACTTTTTTACTGTCTTTCTATCCAAAAAGATCCACAAGAACAATAATTCTTTTAAAAATAAAAACCACATGAAAAGTAACTCATCCAATAATTGTTAATATGGAAGATAGAATGTGTGGCAATGCCAACACCAAAAATAATTTATGTAAGTTAGATAAGCACAAAAAGTAATGATGAATAATGTCTTACCAAGCAAGAACTGTGAGTACTTATATGCAACCTACACTCCTATTTAACTTGATTAGCTGTTGGTCAATTACAACATAAATAAAAGTTAATTTTCAAATCAATTATACCTGCTTAGTTCTTAACTAAATTATATGTAAGTAAAATGAAACATAATAATTTATCATTACCTAATACAGGATTCTTGTCCAATAACAATTTTGCTAATAACTCCACTTTCTCTTGCAATTCATCATACTTTTGCTAATAACTCCACTTTCTCTTACAATGCATCATACTTTCGAAAAGCATCTCTATCCTTGTAGGGTCCAAACCTTCAGGATGCTCCTTTTTCTAAAGAAATCTAACAAAAAATAAATAAATAAACAAAGATAAAAATGTTAATTAATAGTTTGCATACGTGTTCACAATAATTTAATTAGAGTGACATTTTGGAAACGTGCCTTCATGCGAAATCGTTGTGCATAGCTTTTTCGACCACAAGTATGAGTCATCTTTTGGAGCTTTCTGATGTCAGTATTAATATGACGCATCTTCTGCATAATAACAAAACAATTAAAAGATTAACATTGTATAACATTGACTCTTACTTATAAAATGTATGTTCACAAATAAATGATTTATTACCGTGTTCTTTTCACTATTTCATATGTCTATAAGTTCTTTCCATTAATCTAATGGAACCACCGCTGGACAATTATTGATTGCCTCATCAATACTACCAACATCATCATAAAACTCTTTTCTTAATTCCCTTTTAAAGGCCTTTCATTGCAGTCCCATTTTGATAAATACCCATTTCTTACCCAAAGCATCCACTTGATAATTCTTCTGCAAGAAAAAATAATTATTTATCAAAAAAGAAACATCTTAGTTGTAAATACTAATGTAAGTAAGATTGTTAATTATTTTCCCTGGATTTTATTCCATAATGCTTCCTTGTAGTGAATAGGTACTTTCCTCCAATCGTCATAGTTATAGGGGAGGTTCGAACCACTTCTTACCTGTGTCCCTAGGTAAGTAATGAACTCTGCTACATAGCCATCATCCCCTTGTCCATATACATTAACCATGACACGCTTTATTTCCTTTGGATCCATCATTTGCGTCTTCAAAGACACATTTGGACCCCTCTTATGACGTTTCCGTACAATTGAATTCCAATATATGAGAAATAAATCAAAGGCACATAATTCAAATAAATAAAAAACTATAAGCATATCAAAAGCATCCTCACTCAGAGTTGAAGTGCTTGAAGAAGGAGCAGAATCCACTGGATCCATTAAAAGTCACAAAGTAAAACACTAACAAAGAAAAATATATAGATGTATAATATTATATTATCATTAGACATTCAATTACAACAGGGAACTATAAAATACATTAAA